>NW_007259947.1:45588-63230 GCF_000164805.1 Carlito syrichta | reverse complement strand
ATTTATTGTAGAGATGAGGGCTCGCCAAGTTGCCCAGGCAGGTCTCGAACCCGTGGGCTCAGGCAATCCACTCACTTCAGCCTCCCAAAGGCACGGGATTACAGGCCACCGAGCCCGGCTGGTTTTTTGCTAATTGTATAAAAATTTGTCAATCTTTTGTTTTGTTTTGTTTTGTTTTTTGATAGATATGTGGGGTACAAGTCAGGATTAGTTACACAAGCAGGCTGCGTGCAAGTAAAGTTTGTACCTCCAACTGGCCCTCACTTTCCCTGGTTTAGGACCAGGAATCCCTTGTGTTGCTACATGACCCCTCCTTCCCCCACCAGCAGTGTCCATCGACTGCCAACCCCTCCCTTGTGCTAATGTGATTAGTGTTCATGTCCCATTTATGAGTGAGAACATGCGGTATTCAGTTGTTTCTATGAAAGATCGCTGAGTATGGTGGTCTCCACCTCCATCCAATTTGCTGCAGATTCCATGATTTTATTCTTCCTTATGGCTGCGTAATACTAAGAAGCTCTTAATCTTTGTTCTGGTTGTGTTTCTTGGAGACACATTAATGTTAAATGAAGCCAATGTAACAATAATAGGGAGCAATTATTTAAATTAAAAAAAAAAAAAAACAGCCGGGCGCAGTGGCTCACACCTGTAATCCCAGCATTTTGGGAGGCCGAGGTGAGAGGATTGCCTGCGCCCAGGGGTTCAAGACCAGCCTGGACAACACGGCGAGACTTCATCTCTACAATAAATTAAAAATAAAAAAATTAGCTGGGTGTGGTGGCACACACCTGTAGTTCTGGCTACTTGGAAGGCTGAGGTGGAAGGATTGCCTGAGCCCAGCATGGGGAGGCTGTGGTGGCCATGAACATGCCACTGCATTCCAGCCTGGGTGGCAGAGTGAAACTCCTACTCAAAAAAAATAAAAATAAAACAACAAATAGTTATTTTATAAGCAAAGAACTCTTCCTATTTGGAGGTAGGAGAGAATGACCCCCTCAAACTAAGTTCTAAGTTTTGTATGTCCAGAGACTAAAATCAGGGCTCACCTGCTTTATTGGGCCACAAAAAATTGAAGTAGCACCCCAAGCAGGCATTAGAAGGCAGATGTTATGTTATAGTAATCAAGAGCGTGGATTCTGAGCAAACTGCCAGAATTCAAATCCCAACTCAGCTGCTCACTACTGACTGTGAGCTCAAGCAAGTTACCTAATTCTGTGTCCTTGGTTTCCCCATCACATGGAGATGATAACACAGCCTAGAGCTGTTGTTAATGCAGTAGAGGTAAGAAATGTTGGCACATAGTTAATGATATCTGAAGTGCTTACTATTATGGGCCCAACTCAGCACTCAGGGACAGTACCCTGCCCCACATCCAGACAGCACCCCTACTGTACCCCATGTTACAGGTGGGAGCCAGGAGATAGTGCATTCCAGTCCTCTACTTGAGCCTGTATTTCACCTTGATCTCAGCCCAGCACTTAGTACTGCTGAGATGAGACTGCTCTCATCACATAAGGCAGGAACCCCAGGGGAAATTTCCTTTCTCCATGAGCGCTCCGACCATCTAATCCAGCATTGACTCAAGGTTGATGAGAACAATTAAAGGACTGTGCAAGGGTGCTAGCTGTAGAAGGAAATTAGCGTTTTAATGAAAGGCATAACAAGACTTCTAGAAAGACTTTGGTCCAAGGGAAAAGAAGGGTTTGACGAAGGCAGTTTAGCTCCTTGGCACAACACAGCAGAAGTTACTGAGGTCCCCTGTCTCCCTGGAGCTTTCTGCCCCTATGTTTTCACAGGGTGGGGTCTGCCTCCTTCTTCACTTCCCTCTCTCCCTCCTTTCTTTCTTCTTCTTCACCTTCCCTCCATCCCTTCTCTCTCAGCTCCCCTCTCTTTCTTAAATCTTCTTTTATGTCAGTTTTTACATGTGTTTGGCTCTTGGTTGTGGACCCATATTTCTCAGTATTGTACATACAAACTTTTTAACCTTTCGATTGGGAAGCCTGGGATCTATTTCACTAGCTCCATCACTAACCCACTGTCTAATGGTCAGCAAGCACGTGTTACAATAAATGTGCGTCACTCACTCTTAAGTGCTTTATGTATAAAATTAATTCATTGAGTTGTTAGACCAACCCATTAGGCAGGGTCTTTTATTAGTATCATCATCACCTGTAGTATACTAGATGACTATTTACAAATACTTGGGGTTTCCACCTTCAGAACTCCTGCTGATAGGTTTAAACATCCCCACTCTGTTGAACTAAGGAGTGACCATATGACTTTCTTTGGCCAGTAAAGGTCATGAAGTGTCATGTGGCACTTCCAAGAAAAAGCTTTAAAGTGGGTGCTTTGCTATGTTCTCTTTTCACTGTGTCACCATGACTGACAATGTCCCAGCTAGGGGCTGCTTTGTCAGCCTCGGTCTAAGGATGAAGAAGGCTTGGAACAGGGCCTTGACCAACTCTTTAAACACAAAAAGTATGAACAAGAGGTAAACATTTGTTGTTATCTGTCACAGATTTTGGAGTCATTTGTTACTACAGCATCACCTAGCTTATCCTGACTGATAAATCCCCATTTTCAGGTAAGGAAAGTGGAGCATATTGAGAGTGTGTTTGACAGTCTGACTCCAAAGTCTAAGTTCCTAACCACTGCTCTGTATTACTATTACGAGCTTCAGTTCCTGGTTTATGAAGCAAGGTTATCTGTACCTGATATAATTTAGATATTGTCCCCTCCGAATCTCATGTTGAAATCTGATCCCCAGTATTGGAGGTAGGGCCTAGCAGGAGGTGTTTAGATCATGGGGGCAGATCCCTCACAAATGACTTGCCATTCTCGCCGTAATGAGTGAGTTCTCACTCTATTAGTTCAGGCTAGACTTGATTGTTAAAAAGAGCCTGGCACCTTCCTCCTCTCTCTTGTTCCCTTTCTGTCACCGTGTGTTGCCCGCTCCCCCTTTGTCTTCTACCATGATTAGAAGCTTCCTGAGGTCCTTCCCAGGAACAGATGCAGGTGCCATGCTTCTTATACAGTCTTGCGGAAACGTGAGCCAAGTAAACCTCTCTTGTTTATTGATTATCCCATCTTGTGTATAACTTTATAGCAAAACATTAAAACAGTACCCTAGTTGAAGGCAACGAATGCTATGTTTCTTTCTGTTTCATCCATCTGATTCTCACTTATTCCATTGTCTGCTTTTTTTTCAACTTTAAACATGTAGGCAGTTTTATTTTACAGCTGATTCTGGTTAGGCTCAAGACAACCAGGACATTCCCAGCTGCCTATAGACATTCCCATCATGTATATGACCAGAGAACCCTACTATGCATGTTCCCAGTTCAGGACACCTGAGGAAAAACTTCCCAAACCTCCACATTAAGGGAAAATCAAGTCCCCACCAGACCCCTTACCTTTGGTGTGTTTGGAGAAATGATAATAACTGCTATCATTTATTAAGCATCTGCCATGCTCCGACAACTATACAAATATTCTTTCTAGTTCTTAAAGCTGCACTACAAAGTAGGTGTTATTCCCACTCTCCTTGATAAGAAAACTAAGGACCCCAAACACTAAATAACATATCTAAAATCACTCACCCAATATATTTAGGCACTCGGTTCCATTTCAGAGCCGTCTGATACTAAAGCCTGTGTTCTTTCCACCAGGCTGCTTATTGTAGAAAGCACTGCTCCAGCTGATCTTCTGGTACATTCTCTTCTATTATTTGTGACCTTCGAAGTATCTGAGTCTTTCAGCATATCCTATGCTGAATAATATTTTAAATGTTCCAAGAGACACAAAAGAGAGACTTCAGAAGAAGGGAACAGAGAGGCAATGAGCTAAATCTAGGCATATGCCTAAGAAAACCTTCATGTAATGGAAAAACAGAGAAGCTTGAGAAATAAGTGAGACAGGCTAAGCAGTTAGAGGTGTTGTATTTAAATAAGGCCAAGCACAGTGCAGAGGAGACTGAGTCAAAGCTTTCTGAGCTCTCAACCAAACATTAATGAAGCAAACCTCCAAGGGAGACATCCCAATTAGCCCTGTTTTCTGGATGATCAGACCAGGACCCTAAAGTCCGATTCCTGTTCCTGGTACTCATCTTGGAACAAAATTATCCCCGTTGAGAAGCTGTGCACCAAATACCACTCGCACGAATAAATGTCTGATTTTTACAACAGACCTGTGTCTTGGACTTCTTGGCTGCCACTGTAGGATAATGAGCTCATTGATCATTGCTGTGTTTCAATAAATATTTTTTTCCTGATAATGAGCCAATTTATAATCTAAAGCCAGACGTGTCAGGCCTGCGATCTTTTATTTTTAAAAAATGTATCATCATAATTGTTATTATTTGGTATTGCCATCTGGGTCTCATTTTACAAAATAAAAGACTTTCTTATGCTTCTGGAAGCTACTTCTTCCAGGATAGTGTGTCCTCAAGACACCCTCACAGCCTGGCCTCGCAAATAGCGAGTCATTCGTGTAGCCTTCTCAAAACACTTTATCCTGCGTGATCCCATTTTTAACAAAAACCCAAATCATAACACCCCCTCATTCACACAGCTGCCATCTGTGGAACACCTGCCCTATGCCGGGCCTATTGCCAGATGCTGTGGAGAGTGAAAAGCTGTACAAGGCACAGCCTGGTCCTCAACACTCAGTCTGAAGAGCATGAAAGAAAACTTAGTACTATTATATGATGTAAATTTTGGAAGCCATGTTAGGGTATTTTGCTTGCTTGAAGGAGATCGAGGTTTCATCAAGTCTCATTCCACCCCACCATCAAGGAAAATGATGTTGCTATAAATTGATCACGTTTAGTATTTCTTGGGCTACCCTGACAGGAAGTGGTACTTTGGGTGTGAACAAAAGCTAAGGTTCCCTGGAGCTCTCCCTGGCCTCTCTGTTTTGCTATTTCTCTTCATAACCTTCTGTTTCTCCCTAGACCAGTTGAGTAAGAGAGGCCTAGGCTACCTTTTCCCCTAGGAAAGACCTTCTTTTTCTAGAGTGGAACCAAATTGAAGCCTGGGGAAAGCCCTGGGTCTACATAGGCTGGGAAAATGCTTTCTTGCAATTTCATCGAGGTATGAGACATTAAGAAAAATTATTTAAAACATAAGTTCAAGAGAGGGCAACCAGTCCTTTCCTTTTTATTTATTTATTGTTTTAGGAAGGGGTCTTGCCAGGCTGAAGTGCAGTGGCGTGATCATAGCTCACTGCAGTCTGACTGGTCTCAAATTCCTGGGATCAAGAGATCCTCCTGCCTCAGCCTCCCAGTAACTGGAATTACAGGCACACACCACAGCTCCCAGTCATCAATCAGTCCTTTCAATATAATATTTAACTATTGTTTAAAAGGTCCATTTATGGCTGGGCATGGTGGCTCATGCCTGTAATTCCAGCACTTTGGGAGCCCAGGTGGGTAGATTGCTTGAGCCCAGGAGTTTGAGACCAGTCTGGGCAACATAGTGAGACCTCATCTCTACAAGAAATCAAAAAATTAGTAGGGCATGGTAATGTACACCTGTAGTCCCAGCTACTTGGGAGTCTGAGGTAGAAGAATCTCCTGAGTCCAAGAGGTCAAGGCTGCCATGAGCCATGATCATCATGGTCAGGCCACTGTAATCCAACCTGGGCAAGAGAGTGAGACCCTGATTCAAAAAAAAAAGCCAGGCGGTGGCTCACGCCTGTAATCACAGCAATTTGGGAGGCAGAGGCAAGAGGATTACCTGAGCCCATGGATTCAAGACCAACCTGGGCAACATGGCAAGACCTCATCTCTACAATAAATCAAAAAATTAGCTAGACGTGGTGACACAAGTAGTTTCAGCTACTTGGAAGGCTGAGGTGGAAGGACCACCTGAGCCAAACAGGTCAAGGCTGTGGTGGCCGTGAGAAGGCCACTGCACTCCAGCCTGGGCAACAGAGTGAGATTCTGACTCAAAAAAAAAAGTCTGTACAAGAATTATTAATATTCAATGAGAAGATACCATTTATGACTTTGCTGTTTATTATTAAGGCTCAAAATTGGTGACATTGCATGTTAACTTGGGGTCTAAGACCAACCTGGATAACTTGGCAAGACCTCATCTCTAAAAAGAAAAAAAAAAGAAAAAGAAAACTATACACCACAAAATAAAGAAGTATTGGACAATAACCTAAAATGCAGAATAAATATCCATACCAATAGAAATAAATTATTTAAAAAATAAATGGGTCCAGGCATGGTGGTTCACACCTATAATTCCAGCACTTTGGGAGGCAGAGGTGAGAGGATTGCTTGAGCCCAGAGGGTCGACACCAGTCTGGCCAACTTGGCGAGATCTCATCTCTACAATAAATGAAAAAATTAGCCAGGTATGGTGGCGCATGCCTATGGTTCCAGCTACTTGGAAGGCTGAGGCAGAAGGATCACTTGAGCCCAGCAGGTCGAGGCTGCAGTGGCCGTGAGCATGCCACTGCACTCCAGTCTGACAACAGTGAAACTCCAACAGCAACAAAAAAAAGAATCAAATTAACCTGATTCGAATCCCAATTCCACTGTTAATTGGCTGTGATCTTGAATGAGTCATTTAATCTTTCTAAGCTCATCCATAAGATGATGCTAGTGTTCCCTACTCATAAGATTGTCATGAGGATGACATACAAAAGCCTCTAGTTCCCTTTGGCTTGACTTTAGGGCTATTAAAAAACAACGATCCTGGGGAGGAAATGAACTTTATCTGGCCCTGAGAAGTATCTCCTTTGCACCTTCTTGGAACACTCTTTAGCAGTGCCTGGTACAGGACCCACCCAGCAGGAAGCTGAACATATGTAACCTCAGCAATTCCCAAAATACAGTTCTTAGTGCCCTCCCAGTCTCTGAGGTTCTTGGCATACTAAGAAAGAAGGATGGTGTGCAAAGATGTAATTAAGCTTGTCTAGACTTACAGGAAAGATAAAAGTCCAGGTGAGGTTCATGTGGGTTCTGTCCTCACTTAGAATAAGCCTGAGGGAGATTGTGAAGGGTAATCTGTTAAGGTGACTAAGTCAAGCTTCTTTCCTAGGAGATTCTGCTTGGACAAGAGTTAAACAGCACACACAAGGCTTAGAGTTAATGATGAGTCGACTGCCAGGCAGAACTGGGATGTTCCCTGGCATGCCCCTCTGACCATGACCTAGGCAGCAAGAGGATATTTTCCTAAGCAATCTCTCTCTCTCTTTTTTTTTTGAGAAAGCAGGATTTGTTGAGAGGACAGAAAAGCTCCCACAGTGGGAGGGGACCCGAGAGGGTTGCCCATAGTCTCTTTTTTTTTATCCTGCTATTGTTCCTGTTGTATTTTTGTGTGCGATCAATTCCTCACTGCATACTTAAGGGGACTTTGGATGTGTTGGGACTTTCCAGTTGGATCTGCTTTACTCTAAACCGGGGGGTGGGGGGAGGGAGAGAGACTCCTATTCGAGATTGGAATCATTATTTCCACTGTTTCATTAATCGAAGATTCAGACAACCAGGTCACAAATGCCCAGTTTCTCAGAGATCCCCACCGGAGGGCAGTATGGGTGCTCTATGCTAAGGGACACCCTTTTTCCTGGAGTATACAGCTGAGTAATGGGTCTTCTCAATTGTTTTCCTGAGTAATGAAAGAGGAAGGTAGATGTTCTTGTTTTCTATTGCTGCATAACAAATGACCACAAAGCTTGTGACTTAAAACAATTCATTAGCTCACAGTTTTGTAGGTCCAGATTCTGTTGCTTTCACAATGACACACAAGGACAACAGTAGGTATGGCTGTCTGGGAGGAATCATCCAGGAAACTAGGGCATTTTACACCAGAGTCATAACCTTGACTAGCCAATTCTCTAAATGCTCTAGTCACTTCAGTCAAAGAAAAGAAAAGAACAGGATTTGGAGTGCTTTTGAAGAGTGTGAGAGAGCAACTGAAATGGGAGTTTGCTGGGTTTACAAACTTTCCTAAAGTTTGACTTCAGATCAAAATTTCATTTCCTATGACAGGATAGTTGGAACTGTGTTGGATTCATCAGCACGGTGACATTTTTCCAAGTCTCAAAAGAACTCTTGCCTCTAGAACTTTTCTTCTGTGATCTGGACTCCCTTGAGGCTGCTCTTAAACTATTCTCTTTCCCAAGATACTCTGGAATGAATTTCTCAGGGCTTCAAAATGCAAAAGCAGCCAAAATCCTCACTTCACTTCCCATTGCTGTTTCAAAAGACTTATAGGCTTTGCTTAGGCTTAAAGGACACCCAAGCAGAATCGGGGTTAGTTATTCCATTCCAGCATACAAGACAGAGTTTGATGACTGCTGTCCTCTTATTTCCTCTAATATGCTGGGTTTTCAGGTTTTTTTGTTTGTTTGTTTGTTTGTTTGTTTGTTTGAGTTGGAGTCTCACTGGAGGATCACTGGAGCCCAGCAGGTCAATGCTGGGCTCCAGTGATCCTTCTGCCTCTTCCTTCCAAGTAGCCGGAACTACAGTTGCACACTACCACGCCCGGCTGATTTTTTTATTTATTGTAGAGATGAGGTCTCACCAAGCTGCCCGGGCTGGTCTAAAACCCGGGGGCACAGGCAATCCACAAGCCTCGGCTTCCCAAAGGGCTGGCATTACGGGCTGAGCCACCGAGCCCGGCCTGGGTTTTCAGTTTTAAAGAATAGAGGCAGTTAAAGGCAGGTAAGTCTGTGTTGTCTCCTAGTTGGAGACATTTTTTACAACTAATTTCATTAATCAGTTAGGAAGCCTTCTTTCTTACTTGACATTTAAGATTTATGTGGTTCTGGCTGGGTACAGTGGCTCACCCCTGTAATACCAACATGTTGGGAGGCCAAGGCAGGAGGATTCCTTGAACCCAGGAGTCTGATATTAGCCTAGGCAACATAGCAAGATCTCATTTCTAAAAAAAGAAAAAAAAATAGCTGGACATGATAGTGCATGCCTGTAATGCCAGCTACTGGGAATACTGAGGCAGAAGGATCACCCAAGTCCAGGAGGTAAAGGCTGAAGTAAGCATCCAGCCTGGGCAACAGAATGAGACTTCAACCCCAAAAAAAGAAAAGAAAAGGAAAAAAAGATATATGTGGTCATGCTGCTGAAATTGGGTAAAGAATCGTATACATTTAAACTGTATGCTTGGTGGCTCATGCCAGTAATCCAGCACTTTGGGAGACGGAGGCAAGAGGATTGCCTGATCCCAGGGATTCAAGACCAACCTAGACAACTTGGTGAGACCTTGTCTCTACAATAAATCAAAGAAGAAAAACTATCTGGGCGTGATGGCACCCCTGTGGTTCCAGCTACTTGGAAGGCTAAGGTAGAAAGGTTGCCAGAGCCCAGCAAGTTGAGGCAGCGGTGGCCGTGAGCGTGCCACTGCACTCCAGCCTGGGCAACAGAGTGAGACTCCAACTCAAAAATAAATAAATAAATAAATAAACAAACACACAAACAAATAGTATGCTTGGCTCCAAGGTGACAGAAGAGGCCAGATACTGCTACTGACCTTAGACAGTAGATGCCAAGATACCAAACAGTCACAAGATAAAGGGCAAATGGATGGGCTCTTCAAAGAGAAACAGCAGATGCTCCTCTTTCTGATTTTCTTGGTGATAGTTCCACTTAAAGGATATGGGCTGTTAATCTCCAACAGGAAAAGGATGCTAAATCTGGTGGAGAGTAAAGAAGATATTACAGTGAGGAAAAAGGAATTAATCTATAAAATCTATATGGGGAAAGGCTTATTACTTTGAGTTGACTTTGAGATGTTTTGTCACCTACTTCTGTGCCACCAGCTGGCTTCACATGGACAATAAACTCTCCAAAAATACTTAGTGTAAAATTGTTGTTTGTCTTCATGAATTTACCCTGGTGAGCTCCGGTAGAACATTACTCCATAGGGAGAGGTAGAGTCCCAGGACAGCCACCTAGTCACTCTCTGAATTACTAACAGTCAAGTCATCACAAATAGCTCCCCTCTGCTTCCTTCTTGGCAACCTTCCCCATGGTTATGGTTGCCCCTAATTCCCTAGCAAGCTTGACGTTTTCTTTCTCACTTGTATCAGTGTATTTTCATTCTGCAGCCAAGCTGTCCTGGACCAATGGCACTGTCTAGTCCATATGCTTAGCACGTAGCAAGCACTTAAAATTCATTAACTGAATCCAACACTTCCTCCTTTACTTCCAAATTAACATTTTCTCCCAGCTGGGTGGGACTTTATCCCTTTCTTAATCTAGATGCTATTTTCTCTGACTCTGCCTGGCTGGACTAGCCATATGAATAAGGAAGACAAACTACTTTCCCTACTTTCAGAGATATTGCCCCATCTAGATGTCACCTAGGTGTCACAGATCCTAGACATTAATTTTTTAAAATCCACCTTGAGAATAGTTGTACATTAAGTGGTTGCTCCTTGGTTCCAAATAGCTTATTTAGACTCTCTCTGACAAGTAAATTGTCAAAATATATGGCTCTTTTCTTTATTGACAACACAACCTCTCTCCTGCAGGTTGACAACAGAGAAAACACTAAACTTTCAAGTTTTCCAATCTTCTTCCAGGTTCCAGTTGCAGCAAATAATATTTGTGAGGAATTACCTAAAGGATGTATAGTACACCCATTCCTCTGAGCCATCACAATGTTATCTTTGGATCAAGTCAAGTCATCAGAGAAAATTGATTTGGCTTTTGCTTGTTGTGCCTGGTGTTTTGACTTTAACCTACAAGGAGAGAGATCATTTTTTAAAGGCCATAAAAAATTTTGTTTGGGAGCCTTTTATAGACATGTTGTCAAAGGCTGTCACAAAGTATTTTCTTGAGGATTATACAGGAGAAGTCTTGCTCCATACTCAATTCTAGGAACTGTATTTTATCTTATGCACATTGTGAATGAGGCCTCTTTGCATTCATTGCTAGGAAGCTCAGTGTTAAATTGGCAGCCCATATTTAGTAAATGTACAAGACCTTGAAATTTTGTGTGCTGACTTTACCTCTGGTTTTCTTGTAATTTTGCTACTCTTTGCTACTTTATTATAATTTGGCTACTCTTATGTACTCGATTTGCTCAGATTTCCCCACTTAATTTTTTTGCTCTGTTCTACCTGATATATTTTTGTAAGCTGCCACAAATCCTTTGGAAAGGAAAGCCGACATAAATATATGATTTTTTATTAATCCAAGGATCATTATAGATCAGTCTCAAATGATATTACATTCAA
This sequence comes from Carlito syrichta, assembly GCF_000164805.1. Classification (NCBI taxonomy): domain Eukaryota; kingdom Metazoa; phylum Chordata; class Mammalia; order Primates; family Tarsiidae; genus Carlito; species Carlito syrichta. The sequence goes on along the minus strand of NW_007259947.1, from coordinate 52,019 downwards.
GTAACACTGTACAATAACCAAATGTGATCAAATGGTAATTCTGTTTTTGTGTGAAAACTTTGAGCTAAGTTCACATATATGGTATACAGAACCACTTTCTAAAATTCAGTTTCTTCATCTTTCCATGCTCAGGCTTCTCTAGTGTCTGTCTCTTCCCATACCCCATAGGACTCATTCAACTCTCCATTCCCAAAGCTGTTTTCTTCCTCTTCTTTCTCTCTTTGATCCATTCATTTATTATGTGACTCCTCTTCATTAAACAAGGTTCTTTCTTTTATTGAAGAGGAGAGAAAATGAGAAGATGAGGCTGGATACCAGAGGATTCCTTTTGGCTGGGGAAAGAGAGTAAAGACAACAACACTCCAAGATAAATAATTTATCTCATTACCTATACATCATTGCTTTGTGGTTTTTTTAAAATTTACTAGTCACTGAAGCTTTACTGAGCTTTACTTAATAAAGTCTCACCCCCACAAAGTCAGCACTTCTAAATACCTGAGATCCCTGACCTTAGGAGGAGAGAGAGGTGGGAAAGAAGAAAGGGTATAGTATGCTGGAGGAGGGCGGGGGGATAAGCCTATCCTGAGAAATCATCCCAAAGTAGGAAAATGCCTTGTACAAGAAAACATTCTTGGCATTCTCGCCTTTTAAAATTAGATCAAACTAAACGTTCACTATTAGAGAAATGATTAGGTCAATTGCACTCTATTCGTGAAATGGTATATTTTTCCCCCTTTAGGTGTTTATTTTAAAGACTGTAATGCAGCAAAGAAGTTTATGTAGTAATAAGTGAAAAAAAGCAAAATAAATTGTGTTATAATTTACTTACCAATTTGTGTGTCCTTACCACCATTAGGCAGCGGGAAGAATTAGGGGTGGAGTGGGGGAAGCCAGGCCAAGGTAGAACTCTGAGGAACACTGACACTTATGAAATGTTCCAGGAAGGAGTGCCTTCAAAGGAGACAGAAAAGATGAAGTGAAGAAGTCATGAAAAGGCATGAATTGACAGCAGCATGATGTCACGGAAGCTAAGAGAAGATGGCATGTTCAGAGTGTCAGACACTTAATATTCATTACCACATGTAGTCCTCACAAAAGTCCTGAGTGATCCCATTACACTCATTTTGCTATGAGCCAACTGGATTTCAAGAGGTTGAGCACGTTGGACAATATCCCAAAGTAAAGGAGAGATGGGATTTGGGCTGAGGCCTGCCTCGAGGCAAAGCACATGCTCTTTGTTTTGCACCAGGCTGTCTTCCTGCCACAATAGAAATATCTTCTGAATGTATTTGAGGTCATGGGTCAGGTGGGATCAATCAGTTGTATCTTCTAGTCAATCAATACACTTTTGAAGCAAGGACAGAGGTGAGGGGGAGGGGTGAGAGAATGGACCCCAGGGTGATGGATTAGTGTGGGGATTGCAGACTCCATTCCCCACAGGGTAATTAAGGCAAAATGGTAGTATGGCGAGGGAAGGTGGAGTGACAAATTAGCGTTTGCACACACTGTCTAAAGGGAACAGGAGCATAGGCCTACTGTTGTCAGACATTCCACTTTGTTTAGCAAAGCCCCAAATCTGGATTTTATCTTTCTTCTTTTCAGTTTTTATTATTCTATTTTTGAATTGGGCCTCTAATTCTGCTGCCTAGTCAGGAGTGCAGTGGCATGATCACCGCTCACTGTAGCCTCAACCTCCTGGGCTCAAGCAATCCTTCTCCCTCAGCCTCCCAAGTAGCTGGGACTGCAGGCACGCACCACCATGCCCAGCTAATATTTTTATTTTTTTGGTAGAGACAAGGTCTCACTATGTTGCCCAGGCTGGTCTTGAACTCCTAGGACCAAGCAATCCTCCCACCTCAGCCTCTCAAAGTGCTGGGATTACACAGGCATGAACCACTACTCCCAGCTTCTTTTTTTAAATTTTTGATGTTGGAAACTAATTAAAAGCATTTTAAACACTATGTGGACTAATCAAAATTGTGGAGTTAATAGGGCCCAGTTTTAGACCCCTGGCTGAGCACCTCTAAAGATAGAGTTTGTCTTCAGGTAACTACCCAGTGATGCTGATTCCATGCAGAGTCAATGCCCAGGCTAAGAGGAAATCCCCCCTGGGCTAACTAGGAAAGGGAGCAGGCCTTGAACGGGCGTTTCTCTCTCCATCTTCTTTCCCCAGCTAGTCTCATTGGGCCCATCAGTCAACTTTCTATGATGAATGCTTTGTTGGGTTCTGTTCCATGGAGTTAAAAGAGCATGGAGTATCTCTCATCACAGCCCCTTTTCGAGGAAAATAAATGGCCAACTCCCTAGAGTTGAGAATTTTTTTATGCAATGACTTTCCTCTATGAGATTTATTGCAGCAGCTTTGTGAGAGATTTGTAGTAAGTAGTGTTCGGGCTGTAGGTCTTAAATCCTCAATGCCACAGTCATAACTCTCCAGGAAGGAAGTGACAGAAGATCACAGTAGCTAATATTGCATTATGATGATACTGTCTTCCCAGAAATGATTGTGGTCTTACTGCTGCTGTCTTACTTAGGCAACACGAGCTCTTCCAATGTGCTTGAGATATCTGTTCTGGTGGTGCTTTGCAAGACCCAGGAGAATGTACAGTCTAGGGGTAGACAGCAAACATGTGCTGAACATCTACCATCCCCTTTTCACATAGGGGAAGACGGAGGCTTTAAGACATTAAATAAATTTCCTGAGATATTCAACTCTAAAACTTCTGATTGCAAAACAGATCGTGTCCACTATGCCACCTGTAACATACTTTTATTTTAGATACGCAAAAGAATATTAATGAATCAAAGTTGATAGGAATGAATGGTGAAATATTTTTATCATTTTAGGTTTAGCCTGCCTCTATTACTTTTAGACTACAGTGTACAATAAACAGCTTAAATGACACCATGAAGGAAAATCAGACAAAGTCAGGTTGTAGAATAAAGACAACTGTCATGGTCTCAAGAGTCAATGTTATGGCGGGAAAATGTCAGGGTATTGTTTTAGATGAAAAGATTCAAAAGACAACCAAATGTAAAAAATAACCTTAATTGGGTTGGGTGTGGTGGCTCAAGGCTGTAATCCCAGCACTTTGGGAGGCAGAGGTGAGAGGATTGCCTGAGTCCAGGGGTTCGAGACCAGCCTGGGCGAGACCTCATCTCTACAATAAATCAAAAAAATTAGCTGGTCATGGCAACACACACCTGTAGTTCCAACTACTTGGAATGTTGAGGAGAAAGGATCCCCTGAGGCCAGCAGGTAAGGTTAAGGTGACTGTGAGCGTACCATGCACTCCAGCCTGGGTGACAGAGTGAGACTCCAACTAAAAAAAAAACACTAAAAAGAACACCTTAATTGGATCCTGGTTCTGAAAGGGCTAACTATATAAGGTTTCTGAGAACAATTGAGGAAATGTGACTATAGACTGGATATTAGGTGATATTAGGGAATTATTATTAGTTGTTTTAAGTGTGATAATGGTATTGTAGTTATGCAGAGAAACAGCCTTATTCTTAGGAGAAGTATTTAGGAGTAAAATATGATGTCTGCTCTTTAATTTCAAGTGGCTGAGAAAAAATTATGCATGTTTGTATATGTAAAATATGGCAAAACGTTATCCTCTGCTGAATCTAGATGGTTAATACGTAGGTGTTTATTAACCTATTCTTTCATCTTTTCTGTGTTTTAAAATGTTTCATAGTAAAAAGTGAAAATATGCAAATTTAAAAATTGATTAAATTAAGCTGCCTTAGAATGATAGGGAGAAGGCTGCACTGAACAGAGTGAAAACATTTTTTAAATCCCTGTAGAACATCACAACTGTGGAGTATCTCAGAATATACACTTATTATACTAAATGTAAAAAATATTTTAAAAGGATAGGTACATGGTAATAGGACAGGATTTTAGCCATGTAAGGATACATTTGCAGGTGAGGAAGCACTAGAAATATATCTGTTAGGTTGGTGGAAATAAAGGGGATTTTTTTTTTGTAAATTATTCTTACTGTAGCTTCCTTTCTATTTATATAATTGTCAAAAACTATGTTCATGAATCAAGCCAGAAAAAGATCATAAATCTTTAGCTATGATGTAGGGTTACAACAGTTAAATATTTTCCTTTTAAAAGTCATCCTATCCGGGCTTGGTGGCTCAGCCTGTAATCCCAGCAACTTGGGAGGCTGAGACGAGTGGATTGCCTGAGCCTGCGGGTTCAAGATCCACCCAGGGCAACTTGGTGAGATCTTGTCTCTACAATAAATCAAAAATTAGCCAGGCATGGTAGCGCGTGCCTGTAGTTCCAGCTACTTGGAAGGCTGAGGCAGAAGGATGGTTGGAGTCCAGCAGGTCGAGACTGCAGTGGCCGGGAGCGTGCCACTGCACTCCAGTCTGGGCGACAGAGTGAGACTCCAACTCAAAAAAAAAAAAAAGTTAAAAAAAGAAAAGAAAATTGTCTAAAACAGATTGACAAATATAGGCCAACCACCTATTTTTGTAAATAAAGTTTTATTGGGACACAGTCATGTGGCATATTTACATACTGTCTATGGGTGCTTGCACGCTACAGTGGCAGAGTTGAGTAGTTTCAATAGAAACTGTGTAATACACAAAGCTTAAGTACCTGGTCCTTTAAGTTTGTTGATCCCTGGTCTAAAAGTATATACAAGTATGTATATGAAAAACGATCAAATGAGAATATGGAAAAACTTAGGTTGATTTATTAAAATGGAGGGATTGTAGATTATTTCTTATTCAAATTTTAAAATTTACATTGTTTTTACAATGTGATTTTGTTCATTACATAAATATTTTATTGTTGTTGTTTTGGGGTTTTTTGTTTTAATTTTTTATTTTAAAGAAGTGGGGTGCAATTCAGGGTTAAATATACTAATGTTCATTATTCAGGTACCCTTGTTCATACTGTTTTTTTTGTTGTTGTTGTTTTCATTTTTTAAATTTATTACTGTGTATAAACCTTAACAGTGTTATGCTTTGCTATAGGTAAGCTTTCACAATTTATTTGATAAAACATAGACATATAAATAAGTCTATTTTTCAGTGTGGGAATGATAAGATTTACTAAATTCATGCTAAATGTTGCCTTTCATAAGGCAATTATTTTGTCCTTTTAGTAATTATGAGAGAAAATAGAAAAATATTTACCAGTTTTTAAAAATTTCTTTTTTACTATACCTTCTTAGACATCCCAAACATTGGTGATTTTTTTTTTCATAATCAATATTTTTTATTATGGTTTTGTGGGGTACAGTTAAGGGTTAGGTGCACAATTGCATTTCATTCAGGCACCCTGTTGATAAGAGGTGTTTCCCCATCCCCAATCAGATATTTGCTACTGTTAATCCCATCTCCCCCCCCATAGTTTCCCAGTACTGTCAGTCATTTTCTTATAGTATTACATTGGATGTTCAAGGTCCATTATATGAGTGAGAACATGTGATACTCGGATCTTTGTTTCTGTGAGAGGTCACTCAGTATTATAGACTCTAGTTCCATCCAGGTTGCTGCGAAATTCATGATTTTGTTCTTTTTTATGGCTACGTAGTATTCCATTGTGTATATGTACCACTTTTTTTAATCCAGTCTTCTTTTGATGGGCAGCATGGTTGCTTCCAGGTTCTTGTTATTGTGAACAATGCTGCGATAAACATATGTGTGCAGGTATCTTTTTTATAGAGTGATTTGAGTTCTTCAGGGTATATTCCCAGTAGGGGGATTGCGGGGTCATATGGGAGGTTGATATTTAGAGCTTTTAGGAATCGCCACACTGCTTTCCAAAGAGGTTGCACTACTTTACACTCCCACCAACAGTGTAGAAGTGTTCCCTTTCGCCACACCCTCTCCAGCAGCTATTATTTTTTGAGTTGTTGATAATTGCCATTCTGGCTGGAGTTAGGTGGTATCTCAGTGTGATTTTGATTTGCATCTCCCTGATGATTAGTGAGGTTGAACATTTCTTCATGTGTTTGTTGGCTGCTCAGATGTCCTCTTTTGTGAAGTGTCTGTTCATATCTTTGGCCCATTTTGTAATGGGGTTGTTTGTTTTTTTTCTTTTCAGCATGTTTTAGTTCCTTGTAGATCCAGGATGTTAAACCTTTGTCAGAACTGATGTTGGCAAATACTTTTTCCCAGTCTGTGGTCTGTCTCCCTGCTCTCTTGATGATTTCTTTGGCCTTGCAGAAGCTTGTCAGTTTAATAAGGTCCCACTTGCCTGTGGGTTTCGGGTTTTGTTTAGGAATTGGATGCCAGTTCCGATTTCCATGAGGGCATTTCCTTCCTTTTCTAAGGTTCTTATGGTTTGAGGTTTTACATTTAGGTCTCTGATCCATTTGGAGTTAACCTTTGTGCATGGGGATAGAGAGGGGTCCTGTTTCAATCTTCTGCATGTGGTCAGCCACTTTCCCAGCACCATT
>NW_007259947.1:44602-45243 GCF_000164805.1 Carlito syrichta | reverse complement strand
GATACCACCTGCTTTGTTTTTTGTTTTTTGTTTTTTTTGCTGAGGATTATTCTGGCTATTCTTGGACGTTTGTGTTTCCATATGAATTCCTTTGTTGTCTTTTCTAGGTCTGAGAAGAATGTTGCTGGTAATTTGATGGGTATTGCATTGAATCTGTAGATTGCCTTAGGTAAGATGGACATCTTCACAATGTTGATTCTTCCAATCCATGAGCATGGGATATTTTTCCACTTGTTTGTGTCATGTTTGATTTCTTTGAGCAGTGTTTTGTAATTTTCATTGTAAAGGTCTTTTCACGTCTCTGGTTAGGAAGATGCCAAGGTATTTCATTTTTTTTTTTTTGGCTATTGTGAATGGAATTGTGTTTTTTATTTGGATTTCTGTTTGTTTATTATTGGTGTAGAGAAATGCGATTGCCTTTTGTACATTTATTTTGTATCCTGAGATTTTGCCAAAGGCTTTTATCAGTATAAGGAGGTTTTTGACAGATTCTCTTGGGTTTTCAAGGTACACAATCATATCATCTGCAAAGAGAGATAACTTGACTTCCTCTTTTCCTAATTGGATACCCCTGATTGCCTCCTCTTCTCTGATTGCTCGAGCCAGGACTTCCAATACTATGTTGAACAGGAGGGATGAGA
>NW_007259947.1:43789-44582 GCF_000164805.1 Carlito syrichta | reverse complement strand
TGGTTTTTGTTTTGACATCTGTTGATGTATTTAATTACATTTATGGTTTTACAAATGTTGAACTAGCCTTGCATCCCAGGAATGAAGCCTACTTGGTTCATCTTCGAAAGGATAAACAAGATCGATGGTCCCCTAGCGAGACTGACCAAGAAAAAATGAGAAAAAACCAAATAAGCACAATCAGAAACACAAAAGATGAAGTCACATCTGACCTTGATGAAATACAAAAGATCATTAGAGACTACCATGTACACTTGAGATGTATTGCTCATCTTTGAGATGTATTGCTGAATTCGGTTTGCTAGGATCTTGTTGAGAATTATAACATCTATGTTCATCAAAGATATTGGCCTGTAGTTCTCTTTCTTTGTTGAATCTTTACCTGGCTTGGGTATCAATGTGATGTTGGCTTTCTAAAATGATTTGGGGAGAGGTCCATCTTTTTCAATCGCCTGGAATACCTTCAGTAGAATTGGTATCAGCTCCTCCTTAAATGTCTTGTAGAATTCTGCTGGAAAGCCATCTGGACCAGGGCTTTTTTTTGTAGGAAGTTTTCTTATTACGTAGTCGATTTCCTTGATTGTTATTGGTCTATTTAGGGTCTCAATTTCTTCTTGTTCCAATCTAGGTAGGTTGTGTGATGTCAGAAAGTCCTCCATTTCCTTAAGGTGTTCAAGTTTGTTTCCGTACAGGTGTACGTAGTAGTCTCTAATGATTTTTTGTATTTCTTCACGGTCAGATGTGACTTCATCTTTTGTGTTTCTGATTGTGCTTATTTGGGTTTTTTCTCATT
>NW_007259947.1:41343-43106 GCF_000164805.1 Carlito syrichta | reverse complement strand
CTTGAGGTTCCGGATCTCCTTGCTGATTTTTTGTCCTGATGATCTGTCTAGGGTTGTGAGTGGGGTATTAAAGTCCCCAGTTATGATGATGTTAGAGTCAATATCTTTCTTTAGTTTTCCTAGAAGTTGCTTTATGAAAGTTGGCACACCTACGTTGGGTGCATATTATGTGTAGGATAGATATTTCTTGTTGATGAATTGAGCCTTTTATCATTATGTAGTGGGCTTCTGTATCTTTTTTGATTTTTAATAGCTTGAAGGGTATTTTGTCTGAAATTAAGATCACTATTCCTCCTTTCTTTTGTATTCCGTGCGCCTGAAAGTTTTTTTCCCATCCTCTTACTTTGAGTCTGTGGGTGTCCTTTCTAGTGAGATGAGTCTCTTGAAGGCAATAGATTGTTGCCTGATGATAGTCTATCCATTTTGCCATTCTATGTCTTTTCCGTGGTGCATTTAGTCCATTCACATTTAGGCTAATAATTGAAATGCAAGAGTTGGTCCCTGTCATAAGATTCTTACGGAGTTGTTCCTGATTGTTTGTTGTCTTTCTTTGGTTTTAGAGTTGGCTCATGTGTGTTTTTAATCTTTTGCCTGTATTCTTGTGAAGAATGTTGTTGTTCTTTTTTCTTTTTCTTCTATGTTCAGTACTTTCTTAAGTGTTTCTTGTAGACATGGTCTGGTGGCAGCGTAGGTTCTTAGGGATTGGATCTCTGGAAAAGAATTCAATTCTCCCTCACTAATGAAGCTTAGTTTGGCTGGGTAGGTTATTCTTGGTTGAAATTGTTTATCTTTTAGAACTTTAAAGATAGGGCTCCAGGCTCTCCTAGCCTGAAGTGTTTCTGTGGATAAATCTGCTGCTATTCTAATTGGTCTTCCCTGGTAGGTAGTCTGGCCTTTTTCTCTTGCTGCCTTTAGGATTTTTTCTTTTATAGCTACTTTGTTTAGGCGAATTAATATGTGTCTGGGAGTTGGTCTTCTCATTTGTTGTCTTGCAGGGTTTCTCTGAATCTCTTGTGTTTGAATTATTTCATCCTTGATGAGATGAGGGAAGTTTTCTTGAATGATTTCATGAAGTGTTTGTTCCAGTGTGACTTCTGTTTCTCTCTCTGCCTCAGGAAGCCAAATTACTCTTAGGTTTGGTCTCTTGAAGTGATCATTCATCTCTTGTAGGTTTTGTTCTGTCTTTTTGAGCTTCTTTTCTATGCTTTTGACAGTTTGGGTTAGTTCTGTGTTTTGGTCTTTGAGCTCTGAGATTCTTTCTTCTGCTTGGCTAATTCTGCTTTCCATGCTTATTAGTCTGTTATTCATTTCCATCACAGTATTCTTTACTGCTGTTATTTCTGACATCAGCTCCTTCCTATTTTCTTCTTGTTCCTCCTCAATTTTTAAAATTTTCTCCATTAATGTCTTGATGTCTGGGTTTGTTGCATGTGACTAGTCACTCTGGAGGCTCTTCATTGTTTATGTTCCAGAATCTGTTTTCTCAGTGTCTGATCTCCCAGGGGTCTGTGTGAGACCTATATTCTTCTCTTGGTTTTTCTTCATTTGTGCGGTTTTTCCCCCTCCTTACTTTTTCCTTCCCTCCACGTCACCGTCTTCTTTAATTCTGTTATTGAGGGGTAAAGGGATTGGTTTTACTTCTGTTTGTTCAATCTCCTATTCTTTATGTATGCCCTCTTACTTTGTTCAATTCTGGAGTTGCACTGTAGGTTGGGGGTGGCCCTTTTTGCAGTTTTGAGATTTACTTAAGGGGGGAGCTGTGG
>NW_007259947.1:38756-41244 GCF_000164805.1 Carlito syrichta | reverse complement strand
AGATAAAGGAGTAAGGGGGGAAACAAATGTGTGCCAACAAATGGAGAGAGAGACCTATACTGAAACAGATAAAAACAATAGACCACAGCTACAGACAAACCAACTCCCATACAAAAAAAAATAAAACATATAGTGATGCTAACATACAAGTTAACCAACCACCTTATTGGCGTGCTGTTCCTCTATACAATGATATGGTTTACAGAGAGAAGAAAAGGAAGAGGGGGAAAAAAAAGAACAAACAGTAGGAATAGAATTAAGTCATTAAACTAACAGAATCAATGAAGCACACTCTGAGACTTTTCGTTTAAGTCCAATGTCCTTTCAGTTCTGATTTCTAGCCTTCTTTTCAAGCTGGTAAATTAGTTTGCAGTTGGGGTCAGTTGCCCCTGGTCTGCTGTGAAGAACAGTTCAGATCACCCTCCGTTCACCACTCTGGCCTGTCTTTTTCAAGCTTGTTTCTCCCATTTTGGTGTTGTTACCTTGAATCGCCGGCAGGTGGTGCTATCTCAGCTGCTCGCTCTAGAGCGGGTGGGGCCGGACAGGAACCTGCAGAGACTGGAGATGGATGCCTGCCTCAGGGCACAGGCAGGAGACTCACAGTGGGCAGGACGTCTTGGTCGCAGGAGAGGTAGCAGCAATCCCAGCAGATCTTCCCTGAAGGGGCTTCAAGGACTGAAGTCGTGGATCGCCTCCGGCCTGGGTGGTGCAATGTGCTACCGGTGGCGGCGGCAGTAGCAGCGGCGGTGGCAGCAGCAGTGTCTGCCCTGCAGTGGCTGTCCAGTCTGCTGCAATGCCCCAGCGGTGGCAATGGCCGAGCTTCATATGAAGAGCAGGCTGTGATGTTGGGGTCCGCAGCCCCCGGGGCGAGAGCCAGAGACCCATCACAGTTCTCCTTTGCAGAGGGTTTCACAGACCAGGTTGCCCTGTCACCATCTTGCCAGAAGTCATGACAAATATTTTTAATAAAAAATAATTGAATGAGAATTATTACTGTTTTTACAATGCATGAAATGGATTGTAATAGATGGATTGAAATAGATGGGGAAGCAAATGGCAAAAACATTTTGGGAAGTTATTGAAGCCTTACATGGTAATTCTAATTCTCAGAATTCAGCCATAAGAAATAAATAATAAGAAATGCAGGGAGAAATTACAAAGGTACTTCTCATAGTACTTCATAAAAATAGTAGAAGTAACAGGGTAACCATTAAGTAAATGATGATGTGTCTCTATATGATGAACTGCTACACAACCATGAAAAATGAAACTTTAGGGGCAACCCCTTTGGGTCCCCTCCCACTGTGGGAGCTTTTCTGTCCTCTCAATAAATCCTACTTTCTCAAAAAGAAAAAAATAGAGAAAAATCATACTTTTTAAAAAAGTATTTATTACTTTTGACTGGGTGCAGTGGCTCACACCTGCAATCCTAGCACTTTGGGAGGCAGAAACTAGAGAATTGCCTGAGCCCAAGGGTTCAAGACCAGCCTGGACAACTTGGGGAGATGTTGCTACAGTAAATTTTTTTAAAAATTAGTCAGATGTGGTGGTGCATGCCTGTGGTTCTAGCTACTTGGAAGGTTGAGGTAGAAGGATCACCTGAGCCCAGCATATCGAGGCTGCAGTAGCTGTGAGTGCGCCACTGCACTCCAGCCTGGGCGACAGAATAAGACTCCAACTAAAAAAAAAAAAGTATTCATTACCTTTATAATCAGAATAAAATAAGTTTTTTGAAGGATGAACTATTACTGACATAGAAAACCTTCTTGATAGTGATATTGAAGTAAAATAAGTTATAGAACATTTCAAAATATCTATTATAGGCATTATCTACATAAACTTACAAATATACAGAAAAAATGCTTGGAAACTACACCACCAACAATGGTTTAGGAAGCGATATTTGGGTAGACTTTTTCTTTCTCCTAATACAATTCTAGAGTAATTTTTTTTACAGTGAGCATGTTTACCAAGAGAAAAAAACTTGTACATATACACATATATCTTTTAAAAAGTAATACTTATACTTTTTTTTTTGAGTTGGAGTCTCACTCTGTCGCCCAGACTGGAGTGCAACTTATACATTTTTAAATATCCAGTAAAATGTTTATGAAAGGCTGAATATGAAATTGCAGAAGTAATATGATCTCAACTTCAAGAAGAAAATGTACACAGGAAAAGGACTGAGAAAATGCCAGATATTAAGTGTTGCTTCTGGGTGATGGCATTGTAGATGATTCCTGCTTTATCTTTCTACATTTATCTGTCTTGCTGAACTTTCTACAATGAACATATATTACTTGAAAAATCAGAGAAGCCGGGCTCGGTGGCTCAGCCTGTAATCCTGCGTCTTTGGGAGGCTGAAGTGAGTGGATTGCCTGAGCCCGCGGGTCCGAGACCCGCCAGGGCAGCAAGACCTCATCTCTACATTAAATCAAAAAATCAGCCGGGCGTGGTAGCACATGCCTGTAATTCCAGCTACTCAGAA
>NW_007259947.1:2605-38736 GCF_000164805.1 Carlito syrichta | reverse complement strand
ACACACACACACACACACACACACACACACGCACACACACACACACAGAGACACACACAAGTACATGGCAACAACATTGACTTAGTGACTTCTACTATGAAACTCTACACTTCCTGGCCTCCTTCCCTCAGCACTCACCAAAATCTTATGTCATTTGCACTCAGGTATATATTACCTGCAAGGCTCCTCATACTATAGAAAGAATAAATTACTCAAGTCCTTACCATTACCATTGCCTACAAGATACACATAAACTGCACACCCTCCTACCTGTCTGCACACATACCTCTCTGATCTCATCCCTCACCTCTCTCTCCGTCACTCTTACATTATTTTCTTCATGTCTCCACTCACATTTCATCTTATCAGAGACACCTAACTTTAGCTTTCACCAACTTGGTTTGGAAACCAAGTGTAACTACATTAAGCTGTATATATACACTTGACTGTAGTCTAAAATATGCTTTATTAAATTTCAATGAAATAATAAAATCAAAAATCATGTGGTAGGCCACTTCCAGGACCTCCTGATACTTACATCCTTGGATAGTCTTCTCCCACACCAGATAGGGCTGACCTGTTAACCAATAGGATACTGCAGAAATGACAGAATGTGGCTGCCAAGACAAGAGCATAAAAGACAGTAAGGCTTCTTCTGCCTTGTTCCCTTAGATCACTCACTCTGGGGAAGGCAACCACCATGTCAGAAGAACACTCAAGGAGCCCTACAGAGAGACTCATGTGGTGAGGAACTGAGACTTCCTATCACAACATCAACTTGCCATTCATGTGTGTAAGCTACCTTGGAAGCAAATTGTCCAGCCCCAGTCAAGTCTTTGTATGACTACAGTCCTGGCCAACATTTTGACTTGATTTTATGAGTGACCTTGAGCCAGAACCACACAGCTAAGTCTCTCCCAAATTCTTGACCTACAGAGACTATGATAGACAAATTATTATTGTGGTTTAAGCCACTGAGTCTGGGGAGGGGGTGGGTAACTTGTTACACAGCAAATTAACACACTCACTAGCAACTCTTAAGCCCTTTTAACTCATGTAACTCTAATTCCTTTTCGTGATCCACCCATCTACACAAATCCATTAAAAAACAGGCAAAGAAGCAGCCCGCTATACTGGAATTTTTCCAAAGTACCATTCTACACTTCTGGTCCACCCTTCCTTGATTTTCCTACTTCCCTACGTCTCTAAAGCCCATCTGTCTCTACATACCGGTGAATGATACACAGTCCTATTATACTCTTTCAATAGATTTGAACAGATTTCAGCCTACACCCTTTTCCATGATTCTGTTATGCTCCACCTAGAATCTTGCCCTAAAACCTCAGGAGGAAACATCTCTCACTTCTGCTCCTATTCCCACATGGGGACCTGAGTTTAGGCAAGTTATACCTTCCCTGCCCTGCATGGGGAGAGCGATGAAACAATTTACATCTGAAATTTGTCTGAACAAGTCTCCCTCAGTCTACTTGGTGAGTTGGATTTTGCAACCCAGACTTCTACTATGAGAGCAAAAGAAGTAATGATCTCCAGGTGGAAAGAGTCAGAAGTAATGATCTCCAGGTGGAGAGAGTCAGTCTTGCTTTTTGACTGCTTCATTACCACTGTTCTTCAGTTCTCTCAACACCTTTCTGCTGCCATCAACTAGCTCAAATTCTACCAAGAAACATTCTCAGTATGTATAGTATGAGCCACAATCTCAAGAGACAGCATGTATGATGTGCGACTCTGTACATATGCTGTGTGTGTCCATATGTCCCTGTGTATATGTATGTTTGTACATCTGTATGTGTTTTTTGTGTGTAATTGTTTATGTGTTGTGTATATCTATTTGTATACCTATGTGTGCTGCATACATGTGTGTATATCTATGTATTGTATGTATATGAATGTCATGTGTGCATACATGCTGTATATATCTGTGTTGTACGTCTGTATTTTTTTTTTTTTTGAGAAAGCAGGATTTATTCAGAGGACAGAAAAGCTCCCATAGTGGAAGGGGACCCGAAGGGGTTACCTATCTGTATTTTTATATATTTTTGTGTGTGTGTGATGTGTGTGTGTGTCTGTATGCTGTGTATATCTATATTATGTTGTGTGTGTCTCTGTGTTTGTATATATGTATGTAGGTTGCATGTGTCTATCTGTCTGATGTGTGTGTCTGGATGTATGTCATGTATATTCAGCTGATGTGTTTGTGTTTGTGCATGCATTCAACTTCACTGTCCTGGGATCCCCAATTTCCCTTCGTAAGAACACTATGAGTACAACTGATTCTTCATTTCCATTAGTTGTGCCACAGTTACATAAGATCCTAGCATTAGGAAAGCAGGATGAAAGGTACACAAGAATTCTTCTGTAAATCTAATATGCTTGAAAATAAAAGTTTTTTAAAACCTGCTTCGCAGATTAGCCAAAAAGTCAATCTTTCCCTTTCTTAGGTCTAAAACTTCCCAGGGATCCTTAACTTTTGTCCGAAGGCACCATCCTGATTGTAATTTCCTCTCCAGTGGAGTTGGAGTCACAACCACACTGATGGCTTCACAACCACAGCCCAGATGGACAACCCTCTAACTTGCCAAATTGGCATTCCTATTTGCTAAACCTACAGGATGATCGCCAGTGATCCAGATTCCCTTCCAGAATTGTGTCCTAAAACATTTAAAAGCAGATAAAAATAAAAGAGAATTCTTAGAAAAAGACAGAGGAAAGAAGGAACAATTGAAAGGCCAGTGGCAAAATTAAGCAGAACTATCTTTTAAGGGTCCAGAGGAGAGGAGATGGGACCTGCCTTACTTTATTCTCCAGATTTAGGGTGGGCTAAGGGAAGGACCCAGAAGAGAAGGAGCAGAAAACTGCCTGCTTGGCATGAACTTGAGACTTAGGTATTCAAATCCTCCCTAAGACCATGTGTGTTGCTATGGGATCCACGTTATACAGATGGTTATTTTGGTTTAAATATTCTTCCCCATCCACCTCTCCTTACAAATCAATTAAGACTTCTTTGGGCAGGTGTGGATCTGCCCTGTCCTGCTAGGCTGGAAACAAAGTGTTCAGCTCCTGGGGGAAGTGAGATTTGTCCTTGCTCTCAGTTCACTTAGCAACCTGTTGATGAGCTTATAATTACCAGAACTGTGTGCTACACAATGAATATTCTTGGGGATTTTAATGATTGAAGTGAATGAACATACTTCAACATTTGGAAACGTGCTTGAGAAGAATAATTGCTTTAAAGTGTTTCATAAATTGTTGCTAGGAGACCACATCAAGATTGGCCTTTTCACTTACAACTTGAAGTTCAACTGGCAGGAAATTCTCCCATTCAAAATATAGATAAGCAAATAGAACAATTCAAAAAATGAAGAATGAAAGGCAGAAACCTACCAGCTGTCAGAGAAAAATCTTCTGCCCAAAACAAAATGGAGAACAAGAGACAAGACAATGTTGATAGCATTTATGGATTTGCATCTCAGTTCTCACTAGTTATGTGTGCTTGGTCAATTCTTTATATATCTTTTATTCTCAGTTTTCTCATCTGGAAAATGGAGATATCAATAGCTCACTCACAAAATTAGAGATAACAAACATGTGGATGCACCTAGCACATAATGCTCAATATTTTATTTATTTAATTATTTATACACACTTATTCCAAAGGGTTTTGAGATCACCTGCAAAATTTTTTCCTGTCTTAGTTTGTGTTTCCCCCAATGTAGGCTCTGATGCAGGAAATTGGGTATAGGTGGCTTATTTGGGAAGTGATCCCAGTAAACTCAAGTGAAATAGGGAAGAAAGGGAGATTGAAAAGGGAGAAAAGTCTATATAAGTTGCATCGATGAGCAGGGAAGTCCACTATGGGTCACTCCTGCAAGAAACCCTTTGAAAGACCATGGAGGACACACCCTAGAATTGTCCTGCCAAGGAATGGGGAAGTTGAGGAATGTGCCTACTGACTCTCATTTCTCAGGTTGCCCCTGGAAGCTCCTCCACAATGCCCTGAGCAGTCTAGTAATTTCTGGGGAAACAGAGCCAACCCCCCAGGAGAGAAACAGGGAGCCACAGGCACATGAGGTGGGTGGCACCTGCAGGTATGCTTAGGAACTGACCCATTCAAGCTGCATGTAAACTCAAAAGTGGGCCAGAGTGATACAGAGTTTCGCATTAATGGAATCTGCTACACTTAGGACTCAACAAGGTAAAATTAGTTAATAAAGAAATTGAGGTCAAACAAAAAAAAAAAATACTATGTAAATGTTGCTGATTCTTAAAAAAAAAGTTATTTTGTAGAAAATCTGGCTATAATGACAGATAACATTTCTTTTTTCTGTTTTCTAGACTTCCAATCAACAAAATAGCCTGGAATTTGGGCAAAGATTCCATATTTGTGTGGGCAACATATGGTTGAACAAATTCTTTATATATGTCAGTCCCTTGTTGGCCAAGGTCTAAGGAATTTGTAACATTCTTGTGGGTTTAACAACGGCTGGATTTTAGATCTCAAGCGTTAAATTTGAAATTTGGGCACCAAATAGGAGTTGGAAATTACATTCCCATCCTGCATGGATCAGGTAGGAAGTTCTTCAGCTACTTTCCTATCTAGCAGTCTCTTCCCTGCCTGACAGCTGTTTGCCACCTGAATCACCAGCAAAAGCAGGCAGGGCTCAGACTTGGCACTCCCTAGTGTGGAGAGCAAAAGCAGTTAATGTTATCCTCCAAAGTTTTCTTGGCATGCCTGTTCCCCACTCAGCTCTGGAAAGGCAGCACTGTCATGTGCCCACATAGAAAGCTACATTGAAGGCATAGAGTGAAAGCAAGAGAATAAGGCAGGGTAACAGGAGGGGCAGAAAGGCTGGCAGTTCCCTTTCAGCAGGCATAAAGATGAAATATGGAAATCTGAGAAGGGATATTAAAAAACAAGCAGGCAATCTCCTCAGGTCCTCTCCCACTATGGGAGCTTTTCTCAATAAATCCTGCTTTCTAAGAAAAAAAAAGTAAGCAAAGGAGAAACAACCAGACATCATGGGCCCCTGATGGAAGAACACAACAGGGTTTATGAAGTATTCTGGCTGAAAAAATTGAGTCTCATCAACACTCTAGTTATAACTACCAATTTACAGGAAGTGTAGGAGGCAGGGGGACACATTAAATGTCACCAGAGGGATGAATGCAAAATTCAGACTGTGGGAAACTTTATAGAACAAACAACCATGTTTCTTCAACAAATAAAGAGAAACCTGTAGATTGAAAGAGACTTAAAAGATGTATTAACTGATTGCAACATGTAAATCATATTTAAATAATGAGAATTACTTTGATCTTCATTCAAACAAACTATTTAAAGAATTATGAGAAATGAGAACAAGGCGTGGTCACTCATGCCTATAATCCCAGCACTTTGAGAATCAGAGGAGAGAGGACTACCTGAGCTCAGGGGTTTGAGAACAGTCTGGGCAACTTGGTGAAACCTCATCTCTACAATAAACCAAAACAATTAGCCAGGTGTGGTGGTTTGCCCCTGTGGGTCTAGCCACTTGGAAGACTGAGGCTGAAGGATCAAGCCCAGCATGTCGAGGTTGCAGTGGTGGCTATGATCTTGCCACTGCACTCCAGCCTGGACAACAGTGAGATGACAACAGAGTGAGACTCTAATTTAGAAAAAAATTATGAGAAATGAAATTTGAACACTGTATATTATGATGATGTGAGGAATAATATTATGATATTGTTAATTCTTTGGGTCATATGACAAAGGTATTATTGTAAAATAAAAGTAGTTCATATCTTGTAAAGATACATACTTAAATATTAATGGTGAAATTATATTATGTCTGGAGTATTCAAGAAGAACATGGAGGATGAGAGTGGATAAGCAGACTTGGTCAAGGGCTGGTGGGTAACAACTGGGGTTCTTAAATATTTTGTCTATTTCAGATTCTCTGGTCATGCTTCTCTGTAAGCTCTGATCCCCTCCCCAGTCTAGGGGAGGTGAATCCCCTTTTCTCTGTCTCTCTAATCTATTTCTAAATAAACCATGTTTTCCAATCTAAAAGAAGAAAAAAGATTCTCCACAATAAAAAGATAAAACACAAAACAAAGCAACAACAACAAACCCAAATGGGAAGTGGACTATCTTTAAGATACAGCCAGCAAGCCTATGAAGCCTGTTTCAACCAAAGGTGTATTTTGGATCTGAGGGTATGTTCTGTTTGTGAAGTAGCTTTAGTTCCTCAGCTCTAAAAAGTATCACGGTAAGATACAGAGTGGAGGGAGCAAGATGCTGCTGCTCAGATGGATGCTTGATCTTATGGATTTAGCCCCTGCCATGAGGCCCTCACTCCACTCTGAGAGGCTCTGCCTAAGGTTTTTCATTAAAACAAGTTTTCTACCCCAGACACATGAGAGAGTGCTATGAGTTACTCCTGCAGGCATAGCTACGTTTGTGATTATAATTGAGGAGTGGAAGCCTGGCACAGTGGCTCATGCCTGTAATCCCAGTACTTCAGGAGGCCTCAAGGATCACTTGAGGTTAGGAGTTCAGGACCAGCCTGGGCAACACACAGAGACTTCATCTCTACAAAAAAAAAAAAAAAAATTGAGGAGTGGAATTAATAAAAGAATTTGGAGCCATTTAAGTTTCTTTTTTTTATGTTAAAGATGTGGGGTACAATTCAAGGTTAGGTATACAAATGTTGGTTATGCAGGTACCCTTCATTTAAGTTTCATTACACTAAAATTACATCATGAAGCTTAAAACGTATACTACTAATAAAAATAAGGCAGCTAACATTTACTGAGAGCTGACTTTAGACCAGGCACTAAGCTTAACATTTTATATGTATCATTTAATTCTCACAACATAGTTTTGATTACTTTCTGTTTTACAGACAGCAAGAGGTTATGTAACTCACCCAAGGTGTCATAACTGAGATGAGGCTAAGCTGGAATTAAAACCTTCTGTGTTCATTTTCTAGGACTGCCATAACAAAAAACCAAAAACTGGATGACCTAAACAACAGAAATTTATTTTCTCACACTTTTGCAGTCTGAGACATTGGTGTTGGCAGGGTTGGTTTTTGGGGCTTTGAGCATTGAGGGAAGGATCTGTTCTGGATTTTCCCCTTGCCTTGAAGATGGCTGTCTTCACCCTTTATTTTCACATGGTCTTCCCTCTCTATTTGTCTGTGTCCAAATTTTTTCTTCTTATATAGACACATCATATTGGATTAGGGTCCACTCTAGAGACCTCATTTTAGTTTAATTGCCTCTTTAGAGTCTCTATCTCCAAATATGATTACATTCTGAGATGCTAAAGGTCAGGACTTCAATATATGAATTTTGAGAAGACACAATTTCATCCATAAAACCTGTGTAGCCTGATTCCAGAATCCACACTACTTACTCTCTTCACTAAATTCTCTATCAACAAAAGGACACTGACCTGGGTAATACCACAGGTCACTCAACTCACATTTTGAGTCATGAAAGTATGCCAAGTGTGGCCCCGAAAGCACTGTTATTATCAGTTAAAAGTCCATGAGCTACAACTAAGGTAACCTCCTAATACCTTGTGATCAGAATGAGAAGAAAGAATATTTGCTTGGGTGTGGAATGGACAGGGTAGTTCTCCTATGCATGCCTCAGTCCCCGTGGACTTGTAGTCACTAAATCCTCAAGGACTGTGCCTACTCTGTTAAGCTATCTCCTTTATTTCCTATGCCTTCAACATCTCACTCTCTATTTTCCCCAAAACCTATAAATATCCTTCTTAGAGATAAAAGTACATTTGTTTACCACATGTTCCCATACCCCCATCCAGGGACTGATTCTTGCTCTCCTTCACTTTAACCAAAGTTTCTGAAGGATTCAGCTATATTTGCTCTTCCCACTTTCCTTCCCTCTATTCAATCTTTGACTTCTCACAATAAATATTCACTCCTTCTACGCTTTTCATCTCCCAGTTTCTAAGTCCACTGGTCACTTCTTAATTATTGTTACTTTATTTTTGTGTCTATTTGAACTACCCCTTCTTGAAGCTCCTCCATTGATGTATGAATCAGGCTAGGCTAAGTTATGTGGCAGTAACAGATTGATTCCCAAATCTCCGTGTTTTAATAACAAATGTTTATTTCTCATTCAAGCAAAGTGGATACTCTAGGTTCCTTTCATGTGGTGAATTTATGATCCAGGCTATTTCCATATTGTAGCTCTGTCTAGTCAAAAACAAACCTCTGTGGTTGCTAAGACGGGAGATCACACTGGAGGGTCACACACCAGCTCCTAAATGCCTCAGCCCCGAGGAGACATGCACCACTTCTGCTCAGAGCACATTGGCCACAATCATCCAAGTGACCCTGCCTTCTAGGAGTGTGCTGGGAAATGTGGAAGAACACATAAACATGCAGCGAAGAGTAAATGTTTCCATTACAATGATTTCTGTATTACTTTTTCTCTCCCAATTTTCTTCCTACATCTTCAACTCTTCCTTCAAGAGAAACTCTTTCTATGTTCACCTC
This sequence comes from Carlito syrichta, assembly GCF_000164805.1. Lineage (NCBI taxonomy): Eukaryota > Metazoa > Chordata > Mammalia > Primates > Tarsiidae > Carlito > Carlito syrichta. The sequence continues at coordinate 30,205 of NW_007259947.1, read as the reverse complement.
ACAAATGTTAACCTTGTTCCTCCACCCTCTTGTCTTCTTCTATCACATCCACACTCATATCTTCAAGGACCATCAGTAGACTCAATACTTATAATCCATAGTCACCAGGTTGGAGATTTAGATCTATGATCATAATCCATCTAGTACTAGCCTGTGAGGTATCTCTTCTATTTCATAGGCTATTAAAACTCATGGAAGGAGAAAGACAAGATGGTAATGGAATAGGTCGGAGTGTGAGAGTATCCACAAAAGTGAACATCCATAAAGACTCTCTGTATGAGTGGGTGTGTGCCGGTGGGTGAGTGAAAGTCTGCCTGAGGGTTGACTCGAGTTCATGCACTCGGGGCTCTCCAGAGGTGATTGCAACCCACCATCACCCTGAGATTGGAGCCCTCAGGGTGGGATCGTCTGCCGTTCTCCTGGTTCTCTTGAGAGGAGGCAGCAGAGAACAGCTGCCCCTCACCACCTGGCACCTGGCCCACATCATCACCTGCAGCAGCAGACCGGGCACAAGCAGCAGGAACCATGGAGAAGGCAGGGCATGGAAATCTGGAATATGGAGTCCCACCGCTAGTGAGGAGATGCTGACCAGCACCATCTTCTCTGTCCCAGGACCAGGCAGAGACCTGCATTGCATTGCCCAGCTACGTCTAACCTCCAACCTGGGACCCAGAGGCTATCCTATCACCAGACTCAGAGAGACAGATGGTCCAACCCCACGTTTAAACAGGCACAGACATGGCAGATCTGAGTGGAAGATGTGACAGCAGCGGCAGCAGACGAGTCGGGTGAGTTCAGATCTGATCCATCCTCCTCCCACAGTAGTCTGTGGGACATCTGACCCACGCTGAAAGCAATTCTATCAGCCTGCACTGAGAGTGGAGAGGATGGGCTGGAGACTGGAGCCATCCCTTAATGCCATGGCAGCAGCTGAAAGGAATCTGGAGTTACAGAAATGGCCACAGAATGAGGTTTTTTTTGGTTTGTTTTAGTTTTTGTTTTTTTCTTCTCTCTTTCTGTTTTTGTTTACATTTTCATACTTGTTTCTGTTATTTTAATGTTTTATTAAGATTGTCTGTTTGTGTATGGGTATTTTTGAGGGCTAGTGCATCGACAAAGGACTTATTTGTGTGTATGATTGTATGTTTGTTTGTTTTTGCTTTGTTTTGTTTTTTTGAGTTGGAGTCTCACTCTGTCTCTCAGGTTGGAGTGCAGTGGCACACTCACGGCCACTCCAGTGTCAACTTGCTGGGCTCTGGTGATCCTTCCACCTCAGGCTTCCAAGGAGTTGGAACTACAGGCGTGCGCTACCACACCCAGCTAATTTTTGATTTATTGTAGAGACAAGGTCTCACCAAGTTGCCTGGGCTGGTCTCAAACCCAGAGACTCAGGGCAATCCACTCACCTCAGCCTCCCAAAGTGCTGTGATTACAGACTGAGCCACAGAGCTCAGCCTGTTTTTTGTTTGTTTGTTTGTTTGTTTACTGTCTTCATTTCTCTGTTTATCCATTAGTTGGTATACCTGTCTGTTTTCCCTCTTCTTCTTCTCTCTCTCCACCTTATTTTCATTGTCCTCCTTCCTTTTTCCATACTCTTCCTTTTTCTTATTTCATTTTGTTTTCAGGGGACAAACAGACACCCCCACTGCATGGACAGATTGTAAGGCAGTGGGAAGTGGGTTTCAGGGAACCCACATACCTGTCAGTGGATACTGGGATCTGCAGATAGCTTCTGAATCACAGCTCCCCCTTAATTAAATCTCAAAACTGCAAAATAGCCCCCCATCCTCAGTCCAGCATCAAAATTGAACAAAGCCAGAGGACCTACATAAGGAAAATAGGAGATTGAGCAAACAGAAATAAAAGTTATTCCCCCATCACTGAAAAACAGAATTTAAAAAGAGGTTTAAAAAAGGCGGGGAATGGGGAAGAAAAACCTACACAAATGAAGAAAAACCAAATGAAGAATATAGGTCTCATACAGACCCATGGGAGGACAATAATTGAGAATAGCAACTTCAGAACTCAAACAATGAAGAGCCCCCAGAATGATAGCCTCAAACCACAAACCCAGATATCAAGATATTAATAGAGTGAATAAATAGAAATGAGGAGAGTCAAGAAGAAAGAATAGAGTTGATATCTGAGATAATAGTAATAAAAAATACAGTTAAAGAAATAAGTAACAAACTGATAAGCATAGAAAGCAGAATTAACCAAGCAGAAGAATCTCAGAGCTTGAGGACCAAAATATGGAACTAACCCAAATTGCTAAAAACGTAGAAAAGAAACTTAAAAAGACAGAACAAAGCTTCCAAGAGATGAGCAATTATATCAAGAGGCTAAACCTAAGATTAATTGGAATCTCAGAGGCAGATAGAGACAGAGACTACCCTGGAACAAGCATTCCATAAAATTATCTGAGAAAACTTTTCTCATCTCATCAGTGATGCGACCATTAAAACACAAGAAATTCAGAAAACCTCTGCAAGACACCAAATGAGAAGATCAATTCCTAGACATGTAGTACTTCACTTACAAAAAGTAGGCAAAAAAGAAAAATTTCTGGCCAGGCTCAGTGGCTCAGTCTGTAATCCCAGCACTTTGGGAGGCCGAGGCGAGTGGATTGCCTGAGCCCACAGGTTTGAGACCCACCCGGGCAAATTGGCAAGACCTCATCTCTACAATAAATCAAAAAAAATTAGCCAGGCGTGGTAGTGCGTGCCTGTACTTCCAGCTACTTGGAAGGCTGAGGTGGAAGAATCACCGGAGCCCAGCAGATCAAGGCTGTGGTGATGAGGAGTGTGCCACTGCATTCCAGTCTGGGTGACAGAATGAGATACCAACTCAAAAAAAAAAAATTTCTAAAGGCAGCAAGAAGGAAAGGTCAGACTATCTACTGGGGAAGACCAATTAAAATAGCAGAAGACTTACAGAAACACTTCAGGCTAGGAGAGAGTGGAGTCCAGTTGTCAAAGTTCTGAAAGATAAACAATTTCAACCAAGGATTACCTACCCAGCTAATTAAGTTTCATCAGTGATGAAAAATTAAAATCCCTTCCAGAAATTCAATCCCTAAGAGTTTACGCCGCCTCCAGATCAGTTCTATAAGAAACACTTAAAAAGTATTAAACACAGAAGAAAGGGAAAAAAGAATGACCACGCCTTTTCCAAGAATGCAGGAAAAAGATTGAAAACACACATAAATCGAACCCAAAAACAAAAGAAAGACAACAAAAAATAAACAAACAGCAGCAACAACAACAAACTCTATAAGAAACTCATGATAGGGATAAACTCTCACATCTCAATAACTAACCTGAATGTGAATGAACTGAATGCACCACTGAAAAGACATAGAATGACTAATTGAATAAAATGTCATGATGCAACAATATGTTGTCTCCAGGAGACTCATCTCACCAGAAAGGACACTCACAGACTCAAAGTAAGAGGGTGGAAAATAAATTTTCAGGTGAACAAAACACAAAAGAAAGCAGGAGTTGTGATCTTTTTTTTTTTTTTTTTTTGAGTTGGAGTCTCACTCTGTTGCCCAGACCGGAGTGCAGTGGCCGCTCCCGGCTACCGCAGCCTCGACCTGCTGGGCTTTGGCGATCCTCCCGCCTCCGCCTTCCAAGTAGCTGGAACTACAGGCACATGCTACCACACCCAGTTAGTTTTTGACTTATTGTAGAGATGAGGTCTCAACAAGTTGCCCAGGCGGGTCTTGAACCCGCGGGCTCAGGCAATCCACTCACCTCAGCCTCCTAAGGCGTGGGATTACAGGCTGAGCCACTGAGCCCGGCTAGGAGTTGTGATCTTAATATCAGACAAAATACCCTCTAAGCTATCAAAAATTTAAAAAGATACAGAAGGTAACTACATCATGATTAAAAGGTTCAATCCATAAACAAAAAATATCCATTCTAAACATATATACACCCAACATAGGGGGACTTAAACCCCCACTAACAACCCTAGCTAGATCATCAAAGCAAAAAATCAACAAGGAGATCAAGAACCTCGACTTAACACTTGCCCAAATGAACTTAATAGATACCTACAGAACACTCCACCCAACAACCACAGAATACACTTTCTACTCATCACCACATGGAACGTACTCCAAGATCAACCACATCCTTGGCCATAAATTAAACATAAACAAATTTCCTAAGATTGAAATCCTGCCATGCACCTTCTCAGACCACAGTGGAATAAAAATAGATATTAACACCAACAAAGTTCCCTTCAAATTTACAAAGACATGAACACTAAAGAGCATGATGCTGAAGAACCCCTGGGTCAACACAGAAATCAAACAGAAATTAAAAGATCCCTGGAAACAAATGAAGAAACTTACCCAACTGGAATGCCATGAAAGCAGTATTAAGAGAGAAATTCACATCTCTATGAACACACATGAAGAAAATGAGACTGGGCTCAGTGGCTCAGCCTGTAATCCTAGCACTTTGGTAAGCCAAGGTGAGAGGATTGTCTGAGCCCACTATGGGTTCAAGAACTCGTTTCTACAATAAATCAAAAACTAGCCTGGCATGGTAGTGCACACCTGTAGTTCTGGCTACTTGGAAGGATGAGGCGGAAGGATCACCAGAGCCCAGCTGGTTGGGGCTGTGGTGGCTGGGAGACTCCCACTCAAAAAAAAAAAAAAGAAAGAAAGAAAATGGAAAGATCACGTGTTAACACCCTAACAAATCACATAAGGAAGCTGGAAAAGCAAGTCCACCAAAACTCTAACTTCAGCAGAAGAATCCATCTCATCAAACTAAAAGCCCAAATTTGGACATAGAAGACAAAAATATAATACAGAAAAACAACAAAACAAAAAGCTGGTTCTTTGAAAGAGTAAATGAGATTGATGGACCCCTAGCTAGACTGACCAAGAAAAAAGGAGAAAAAGCCCAAATAAACACAATCAGAAATGCAAAAGATCAAGTCACAACTGACCCTGAAGAAATACAAAAGATTATCAGTGATTACTATGTACACTTGTATGGAAACAGACTTGAAAACCTAAATGAAATGGAGGATTTTGTGACATCACACAACTTCCCCAGGTTGAAACAGGAAGAAATCCAGACCCTAAATAGACCAATAACAACCCAGGAAACTGACTATGTCATAAGAAAACTACCTACAAAAAAAACCCTGAACCAGATGGCTTTCCAGCAGAATTCTACAAAACATACAATGAGGAGCTGATACCAATCCTATTAAAAGTATTCCAGGCAATCAAGATGAAACTCTGTCCAAATCATTTTATGAGGCTAACATCACATTGATACCCAAGCTGGGTAAAGATCCAAAAGAAAGAGAACTATAGGCCAATATCCTTGATGAACATAGATGCTAAAATTCTCAACAAGATTCTAGCAAACCGGATCCAACAATACATCTCAAAAATCATCCACCCTGACCAAGTAGGTGTCATCCCCAGGATGCAGGGCTAGTTCAGCATCTGCAATACAATAAATGTAATTAAATATATCAACGGATGTAAAAACAAAAACAGCGTGGAAAAAATTTTCAGTAAAATCCAGCACTCCTTCTTGATAAAACCCCTCGAACATCTAGGCATAGATGGAACATACCTCAAAATAGTAAGAGCCATCTATGAGAAACCTACAGCCAACATACTGCTAAACAGCCAGAAATTGGAGCCATTTCCCCTGAATACTGGAACATGACAAGGATGCCAACTCTCACCCCTCCTGTTCAACATAGTGTTGGTAGTCCTAGCTAAAGCAATCAGACAAGAGAAGGAAATCAGGGGAATTCAAATAGGAAAAGAGGAAGTCAGGTTACCCGCTTTGCAGATGACATGATTCTATACCTCAAAAACCTAAGAGAATCTGTCAAAATTCTGCTTGCACTGATAAAGGACTTTGGAAAAGTCTCAGGGTGTACAATAAATGTGCAAAAGATAGTCACATTCCTATAAACTAACAATAAACAAACAGGAACCTAAATAAAAAGCACAATCCCATTCACAATAGCCACAAAAAAATGAAATACCTTGGCATCTTCCTAACCAGAGATATAAAAGAACTTTCTAATGAAAACTACAAAACCCTGCTCAAAGAAATCCAGGAAGACACAAACAAATGGAAAAATAGTTCATGCTCATGAATTGAAAGAATCAACATTGTTAAGATGTTCATGCTACCGAAGGCAATCTACAGATTTAACACAATACCCATTAAATTACCAACAGCACTCTTCTCAGACCTGGAAACAACAATTCAGAAATTCATACGGAAACATAAATGATCACGAATAGTCAAAACAATCCTCAGCAAAAACAAAAAAGAAAAAAAACCAAAGTGGGAGGTATCACACTTCCAGACTTTAAACTTTACTATAAAGCTACAATAATCAAAACAGCCTGGTATTGGTACAAGAACAGGCATATAGACCAATAGAACAGGACAGAGATTCCAGAAGCAAAACATCAATTTCTCAACCAACTCATCTTTAACAAAGTCTCCACCATCAACCACTGGAGAGAGAGGAAAACCTATTCACTAAATGGTGCTGAGAAAACTGACTGTCCACATGCAGAAGTTTAAAACAAGACGCTTGTCTATCACCATACACAAAAATCAGTTCTACATGGATCTAAGACCTAAACGTAAAACCTCAAACTGTCAGAACCTTAGAAAATGCAGGAGACACCCTTATGGAAATTGGAACTGACAACCAATTCCTGATCAAAACCCCAAGTGCCCATGTTGTAAGAGATAAGATAGACAAGTGGGACCTCATGAAACTGACAAGCTTCTGCAAAGGCAAAGAAACCATCAAGAGGGCAGGGAGACAGCCCACAGATTGGGAAAAAATCTTTGCCAACTATAAGTCTGACAAAGGCCTAACATCTAGGAGCTACAAGGAACTCAAAAATGCCAAAAAGAAAACAATGAACAGCCCCATTACAAAGTGGGCAAAAGATATGAATAGACACTTCTCAAAAGAAGACATAGAAGCAGCCAACAGATACAAGAAAAAATGCTCAGCCTCACTAGTCATCAAAGAAACGCAAATTAAAACCACACTGAGAAACCACCCAATTCAAGTTAGGATGGCCATCATCAATAACTCAGAAAACTGGATGCTGGAGAGGATGTGGGGAAAAGGGAACACTTCTACACTGTTGGTGGGAGTATAAACTAGTATAACCTCTGTAGAAAAGGGTGGTGGTTCCTAAAAGATCTAAAAATCGACCTTCCATATGACCCCACAATCCCCCAACTGGGAGTATACCTGGAGGAACTCAAATTATTATATGAAAAAGATACCTGCACACACATTTATTGCAGCATTATTCACAATGGCAAAAACATGGAACCAACCATGTTGCCCATGGAAAGAGGACTAGATTTAAAAAAATGTGGTACATATACACAATGGTATATTACACAGCCATAAAGAAGGACAAAACTATGAACTTCACAGCAAACTCGGGTGGACTTAGAGTCTATAATACTGAGTGATCTATCGCAGAAACAAAGAACTGAGAACCACATGTTTTCACTCATAAGTGGACCTTGAGCAATTATCATAATATTATAAGAAAAGGATTGACAGTAGTCGGAAATTGCCAGGGGAAGGGGTGTGGGATTGTCAGTAGTGGGAAACTGCCAGGGGAGGGGAGCACACCTCATCAAAAAGGGTACTTGCATAATGAACATTTGTATATCTAACTCTGAATTTTATCCCACATCTTTAAAATAAAAATTTCTTTTTAAAAATAATCAACTATGATAACTGGGATATTCATCACCTTAAACATTTATCATTTCTTTGTGTTGAGAACATTCCATATCTTCTGAGATATACGATAAATCTTGATAACCATTAAAAAAAAGAAACTCATGGAACCAATAATCTCAATCTCTCTCTCTCTCTCTCTCTCTCTCTCTCTCTCTCTCTCCTCGATCCAAGCAGTCACCAAAGTCAGAAACCAGGGAATCAAAGTCAGAAACCACTTACTTTCCTCTCCAACAATCCTTCCAACAAATGAATCAATCACCAGATCCCAAAGATATTATAGATAACTCTAGATTTGGTCATTTCTTTCAATCCCTATTGCCATTACATTTTCCTTCAGGTGTTCACTATTTCCATCTTGCCTGCTGTATTAACCTGTCACTCATCTGTCTTGTTGTACCACCTTCTAATTGTTTGTTTATTCCTAAATGCATTTTAAAAATCCACCAATAGTCTACTACGTCCTTCAGACAATGTACTATGTGCTAGTCATATGGAGCTAAAGATACAGCTCTATGGAGAACTGCTCACAATGTAGTGGAGGTGGAGAAGTAAACAATTGCTGCACAGACAGATCAACACTTGAAGAGCCCAGAAAAGGGTTATATAAACCAGGGAGATTTTTATAAAAGGCAAATTAGTCACACTTTCCACCAGCGTGGAAGTTTGCCATTTAAGCCTTTCCATGGTTCCCCAGTATCTTCAGATGAAGTGTAGTCTTCTCAAATGTCAAGCATTTTGACCTTTGAAAGCCTATCTCCTGCCTCAGTTTACCTGTACTCTCCTGCCTCTGCCCCTCCACATATGTGAATCCCTCTGCCCAGAAAAACCTTTCTTCACACATCTTTCTAACTTCTCTTCATCTTTCAAATTCCCTAACCTGCCAGATTCTTCTGAGCTTCCTACAACTGTAATTTTATTACTATCTTCTAATGGTCTCTCTCCAAGAGCAAGTGGAGGGGGGTGGGGGGGACAGGGAGGGCAGCATCTTAATCCCTTTGAAATCTCCAACACTGGGCAGGTCAGGCACATCACAGAGTTTAGGACATTGTTGAACCACTTTATTTTCTGTCTCACTCAAATCCCACAGCACAGGAAAATACCCTGAATGGTGATTGTTTGCCTGGACTTTGAACAATCCTTGCAGCCTTGTCCTCCAGCCTTTATAAATTGTTAATTTCCATTGTCTAATTCTCTGACTCATGGCTGCTCAAGCCCTGGGCACCATGCCCATTTCTGCAAGCCTACTGGTACCTTCAGACTGCCTGTCTGTTATGTCACAGTGTGAAAGAATAATCCTCCTTTTACCTGTTTCTACCCACTGCTCCCTTTCTATCACAATATGGTGTGAGTGTGTGTGTGTGTGTGTGTGTGTGTGTGTGTGTGTGAGAGAGAGAGAGAGAGAGAGAGAGAGAGAGAGAGAGAGCACGAGCAGGCTGGTGTAAGCAAAGAAAAGGAATGTTGTGAGCTTATGAAACTGAACCGTCCAGAGGTAGTATTCAGCTCCAGTCCAGATAGCAAATTCAGTCCCTTCGATCTCCACGGGTAATCATGCATACTAAACATTTCATGAAATTTAGTATATTTTACCAAAGACTCAAGCATCATCACAAAGGGTTCCATTGTACAGCAGGCATCTTTCTGCCACTGTGTTGTGGTTGTACTCTCTTTTTTCCATCTCCCTGCCCTCCCCCTTCTTCAGGCTCTCTTGAGAGCAATACAATTCCTCTCCTTGTCTCATGAAAAACAGTTTAGCAAACATCTTTTCTTGATGGAGAAGGCCCCTGGGACTTCACCTTCCACCCCAAATGTCATTTCAAAGTATTTATTCTAATCAAATAGAGAGCTCTCCCTCCGAGGGTTCTAGTAACCAACATTTTCTCCACCTCATTACTTGCAAGTCCTCACGGTTCTGCCATTTGTCTGTGACTAAAGCTCATCCCTCAGGCCCAAAACAAGAAAAGTTGACAATTAGTAGAGCATGGTGCTCACTCACAGGACATTAGCACTTGGGGGAGGAGCCTATCCTAATTAGCCCACTGAGTCACCACAGTGCCCAGAACAGTGTCCAGAACGCATATTGGATATTTGATACTATTGTTAGAATACAGAGTAGTTTGAGTGATTAACCAACATCTCTTGCAAGGCTGGAAAAAGATGATACACAACACTTGGAGAAAGTCAGGGCCTAGGAAGGTCAGAGATCAGGCAAGTTGTGGATGGTGACCAGCTCCTTGGATAAAGGTGGTTTTATATTCCTAGAAAATACATCAGTTTCTCAGCATTTAGTGCATTTAGTAAAAACATATTTCCTTTGTATCCTTGTGCTATGGTCTGAATGTTAGTCTCCCCCTCCAAAAAAAATTCATGTGTTAAAAGTTAATCCTCACATGGTAGCATTAAGAGGTGGGTATTAGCCAGGCGTGGTAGTGCGCACCTGTAGTTCTGGCTACTTGGAAGGCTGAGGTGGAAGGACCACCGGAGCCCAGCAGGTCAAGGCTGCGGTGGCTGGGAGCGGCCACTGCACTCCAGTCTGGGCGACAGAGTGAGACTCCAACTCAAAAAAAAAAAGTCTTAAATTAAAAAAAAAGAGGTGGTGTATTTGGAGGTCATGAGAGCTCTGACCTCAGGAATGGGATGAGTGCCCTTATAAAGAAGGCTTAGAGGGAGCTTGCTTGTACCCTCCACTAGGTGAGGACACAGCAAGAAGGTACCATCCATGAAGCAGTATGCCCTCTTTAGACACTGAATCTGTTGGCACCTTTCTTGGACTTCAGCCCCCAGAATTGTGAGCAATACATTTCTGGTGTTTATACATGACCTGGTCTAAGGTATTTTGTTATAGCAGTTCAAACAGACTAAGACACCTTGTTTTGTTTTGTTTTGTTTCATTCTTTTTGGAAAAGTAAGCCTATGGGAGTTATGTATGGGAAATCAAGATGTTCTGAACTGATCCAAGCTAATTTGGTCACCTCAGCACTGCCAGGTTCTTTAGATAAGTATCAGTAGTGGTTATAGGTAAATGGTAGCATACATTGCTTACCTTATAGCCTCCATACCAGGTGAGGTCTTAAAGCAAATTCTGCCATAGCTAAAAATGTTTACTATTCAGCAGATCCAAGAACAGTCCTACAACTGGTTCTTGAGGCTTTTGGGAAGACCCATTCTCTGCATTACAATAACACAAGCATGCTGAAGTAGACATGAGGACCAGCCAGTCTTTTGTAGGGTCAAGTTACAACCCCTATAGAGAAGAAGGACTAGACTAAAGGAGGACTAAAACTCAAGTATCAAAAGTATGACCATGGAGCTTGCTGGGTCCATATACCTCATTCAGGCAGAGCAGTGGATATCTATCTTTCTAACCAATCTTATGTCTTGAACCATCTTTTGTCTTACCTATTCCAAAATATTCCTAACATTTCTTATACTAATCAAAAACCCTCAGGTGAAATTTTGATAAGGGTTTTGAAGTGCAATGTAACCTCCTTTGGAATATTAATTCCTGATAAGAGAACTTCAAAAGTTTACTTCCTGTCCCAGTGTATACATCAGACTTCACTTGAACACATACATATCATACCATATGTTAAAAGTGTTTGAAAATACAGACAATGTAACATAAAATCCATTCTATGATGGGACAGGAATTGTAGAGTTATGAGGAGAAAGTCAAAGTCCCCTTTTGGTAGTGGCAGTAGCAGGAATCCAAGTGGGAGAGTCTGAAGAGAAAGGAGAGAACGCACAGGTGGGGCTGGAGTCTGGCGGAAGGTCAGCTGAGAATCCAGAACTTTCCTTTGCTCAAACATAAAATGCTTTGTGTTTGTTTTCATGTTGGAGGCTGTTCTACCATCACTGTCACTTGTAAGAACTAATTTCAGCCCTCCGTTTATAACTTCCCATTTTAGAAGGGACGGTTTATCTGCCTGCTGTCAGCACAAATGTAAAAATTAGGAACACATCTGATTGCACCTGTAGTTACCCACTTGCAGCCACAATTAGCCATAAGCACCCTCCAAAAATGGCAAAAGCTGTTAAGCCTGCCTGCAATTAAGTAATTGTGGGCATCATTAGTTGCATCGTTAGTCACATGAGTAAGTTTTATGGTCACCATGGCTACCTCCTGATACCAAATTACCCACCCAACAAGGGAGCACTAGAGCTGCAAGCTGACACTCCCCATCTCCAATTTTGTGAAAATTGCGTGCTTTTTTTTCAATTATTTCATGTAAGTGAGTGTAGGATGTTTGCAAATACAAACTATTTATTTCTGTCAAAACAGAAAAAAATGGTCGCCCTGGGTTTTGTGTGCTCTCTGCTCATCTTTTTTAAATGTCATTTGACATACAACGAAACAAAGTAAGCTGTCTTTTTGCTGGCAGAATAACTCACTTGTGGTATATAGGTGATGATAGAATCTTTTATTTGTATGTTCTGTCCAATAAAGAAGGTTTATTTCACATCATAGTTATCATTTCCCAATTTGAATATCTGCTACAAATTTTCAACAGGAGAGTTTTAATTCCTGTTAGAATTGAAATATTTAGAGCTTCTTCTCAGAAGGTTTTAATTTAGAAGGGGAATGGGTCCAGAGGCCTAGTAAGATAGTTTCTGTTTGAAGAATGATGATTTGTGAAAATGTCATTGAGAAATGTATTCTTAATGAATCACCAGCCTGAGAATGAAACATCATGTTCTCCTAAGTCTCAAGAAATATATATTCATATAGTAGATCAGAGTAGAATAGAGAGATGCATACTTTATATTTATTTATATAATATGTTCAAGGGACTTGATATGACAACAGATTAATCATCCCCTACTAAGTAGTGTGTTTCAGATTTACCCATCTCAGAAATGAGTAGCTAGGCCCTATCAATTCCACTTAAGGGTTTATAAAGTATGGAATAGATAGGCAAAACTAAACAACTCATAGTCTGTCATCTGTCTATTGACCTCATTTACCATCTGAGGCAGAAAACATTCTATCAGGATTTCTGATGGTAGTAACATTGGACACAAAAGGGAATCTGTCTTTAGAGCAATGCTGTCTAGTAGAACTTTCTGGATGATGGAAATGTTCTGTATCTCCACTATCCCATATGGTAGTCACTAGCCATATGTGGCTAGTACGCACTTGAAATGAGACTAATATGGCTGAGGAACTAAATTTTAGATTTTATTTACTTTTAATTCATTTAAATTTAAATAGCTACATGAGGCTAGTAGCTATTCTATTACAATGTTGCTCTAAAATATATGGCTGCTGGCCTGGTGTGGTGGCTCAAGCCTGTAATCCCAGCAGTTTGGCAGGCCGAAGTAAGGGGATTGCCTGAGCCCATGGGTTCGAGAACAGCCTGGGCAACTTGGCAAGACCTCATCTCTATAATAAATCAAAAAATTAGCCAGGAGTGTTGGCGCATGCCTGTAGTTCTGGCTACTTGGAAGACTGAGGCGTAAGGATTGCCTACGCCCAGTGGATCAATGCTGGGATGGCCATGAGCATGCCACTGCACTCCAGCCTGGGTGATGGAGTGAGACTCCAAAATAAAATAAAATAAAATAAAATAAAATAAAATAAATAAAATGGGCTGCAGAGCCCAGGAGTTCAAAACCAGCCTTGGCAACATAGCAAGATCTCACCTCTAGGAAAAAAAAAAAAAAAAAAAAGAATTTAAGTGTGATAAATGGATGGCAAAGTATCTGAATTCAAAATGACAGGTTGTAGTTTTGGCTTCGCCACTTACTAACTACACAATCTTGGATAAAATATCTTTCAAGTTGCATTTAAAGATATCATGATGGTGGTAGGGTGGAGCTTAGAGAGAAATCAGAGAAGATCACAGTGAAGCAGCTTGTGTCCTTTTGCCTGGGTGTCTATTCTCTCTGTACTATGGCAAAATGTTTAGGGAAAAACATGGAAAGACTTCTACCTTCATATATGATATTGCTTATGCAACAGACCAGTTTGTATTTTCCACCAGCTGGTATTGATATTGGTATCTTAACATTGTGCTAAGAATTGAAAATAAAGCCCTGGCAAAGTGACTCAAGCCTGTAATCCCAGCACTTTGGGAGACCGAGGCAAGAGGATTGCCTGAGTCCAGGGGTTCAAGACCAGATTGGGCAACTTGGCGAGACCTCGTCTCTATTAAAAAAAAAAAATTGGCTGGATGTGTCTGTAGTTCTAGCTGCTTGGAAGGCTGAGGTAGAAGGATTGCCTGAGTCCAGCAGGTCAAGGCTGTGGTGGCCATGAGTGTGCCACTGCACTCCAGCCAGAGTGATAGAGTGAGACCCCGACTCCAAAAAAAAAAAAGAATTGACAATAATTCTTCATAGATCTAGTTTCCACTTGATTGAATGACTTTAATTAAAGGTCATTTATCCATACTGATAATATTACTTGGAAACTCCAAACACATTATGCTGGTTTGCTTTCCTTACTCCCTTCTATTCGAGGCGAAAGGGAAGAATTGGGCAGTAGAGTAGCTGTTATTTTTTTTATTCATTCAACAACAATTATGACACTACTATGTGCAGGAATGGTGCTTGGTGTTACAAGAGTCAACCAAGAAAACCAGTTACTATTTAGGAGTATTGTGGGTGGCTGTAATGCAGCAACCCCAAATCTGAGAGGGCTTGCATGTAATGTTCTTTACCTATTCCAAAGAAATCACCTGGAAGTCCAGTGGGAAAAGACACGGGTTTATTAGAATTTACAAGAGGCCCAGATGGCAGCCAGTCGGTGAAGAAAGAATCCATGCTTTGGGACAGTACAGCAAACGGTTTTATAATCAAGCAAGTTAATTATTTAAATTGCTATATGATGTTTACAATTATAGTGAGTAGGGGTGCCACCACATTGTTCTCAGCTCTGCTTAAGTACCTGCATCCCGTGACTCATTACTGGGATTATGCATATCCTTCAGAGACCAGCCTTGGACTGAGGCTCCTCCTTGAGGGAGAGGGCAGAAGGAAGCTAGGTATGGGGGAAAGAGTCTATGTCCAGACAATTACCTCACAGTAGCAAAAGCACTGGGACTTCAAGTCAGAGAGTTGAGTTCAAGTTATGACTTTGTCAGTATTTATCACTGTGAATTGGAAACAAAGGTCTCATTTGGAAGATTTCTAAAATTCCTTTGGGCTAGAAAACTGTTTGATTCCATGAAAGGTTAGAGCTCCATTAGCATGACTAAGGCCTACTACCTGACCTTTGAGAACTAACCAACAAGAAGAAAAACACAGCTTCACTCTTAGAATTCAACATGCATGCGTACTTCCGCTGAGAGGATCAAATTAAAGTAAGGGACACAAAAGGAGCTTTTCATTAACTCAGAAGTTGTTTTTCTCCTTAGGACCAGCACAGTACAAAATAATTCCCAGGAGTTCAGGCACACCCCTACTGTAGAGAAAGGAAGGTTTAGAGAAAGGAGGGTCTTGCAGAATGAACAGGAATTTACCAGCTGGAGGGACGTAGGGAAACCTTTGAGAGGCTTGGGTAAATCAACTGCAGCCGGGAGACTGACAGCAATAGTGGTAGGCTTGGAAGTGAAGGAAAAGTGGTTCCCCAGAAGTAGCCTCACTTTCCCCAAGTTGGCTTTCATATCTGCAGCCTCAAGTTCTCTGAGTTCCAGAATCCGGTATCCAATTGCTTACCTAAAGTCTGTATTGGAGGTCTCACTGGCACTTCAAATTCAACAGTTCCACATTGAACTCGTGATCTAGCTCTGTTTACACCTCAACAGCGCGATTTCTCTCTAGTTCCCCTTCTTCTAATAAATGGAACCACTGTACTAAGGTTGTACAAGTCAGAAACCTAGTATTCCATCTACTGATATCTGTTCTGTCCTTTCCTCTCTGATTTTAGTGCTCAAAAATACCATCCGCATCTCCTTGAAACCACCTATATAAAATTAATATCGGTCACAAGATAAAAGCTGTAGAAGAGACCCAACCCCTGAAAGACTGCAGCTGTGGTTAGAAATTAACAATCTGTTGTTTCTAAGTTTGTTTTCAGTCCAATAGAGGGCAATTAATTACATCATGTCCTGACCTCTGGGGAAGAGGGACACGACCTCAAAAGGCTGATCAACATATTTTCCCTTAAATATTGGGTCTGAAACCTCTATTATGGCTGTCTGTCCGGGGGTAGTACCTGATGGTCACAGGACTTGCTTTATAGATAACATCTGTTATAAAAGCTAAGAATGGTATTTGAGATGTTTTTCAGACTTTGTACTTTGATGGATCAGAGGCCTTACCCAGATCCAGAAAACATAAACATATCAGGAAGCTCATACCACTGGTCCTGTGGTATCCCCTTCCAGAAATTGGCTCTGCAACAGGAAGAGAGTCTCAATATCTCTCCCCCCACCCCTGCAGCCATGACATAACCAATCAACATGATACAGACACCTGCTATTGCCAGAGCCCCTATAGAAGTACATGGCGAGGGATCAAGTGGGCCGCACGTACCCACACTCCTGGGAGCTAACAAAAGTTGTGCTTCCCTCATTTCCTAGGCACTCCTGGTAAATAACTTCAAAGAATTCTTAACTTCCCTGCATACTCTGCTCAACTAACTGAGAGAAATAAATTCCCATTTATTCCCTTTTCTTAGTAATCATAAGTTTGAATAATATAGTATCAAGGTAATCATAAGTCTTGTGATTTGTGTAACTTTTGTATCAGTGTAATCATATAACTTTTGTATCAATGTGATCATAAGTCTTGTGATTTGTATAACTTCTGTGTATAACAACATATAACAATGTATGATGTCTTAGGCCCTGTTAACTCCCTTTACAAGCTTGATTAGTGCTTCTGCCGGGTATTACTGATAAAATGCTGTGAGATACCTCTGGTAACTGGTGCCAGGAGATGTGAACCAAACTGGCACCAGGAAATGTGAGCCATAAAATGTTATTATTGACAAAATGTGGCTGTAACTTAGGTTCTATACAATGCCCTGCTAGTCACATAGTCAATGTATAGGTACCAACAACCCTGAACTTATAAAAGCAGACTATAAAACTTGAAGGGTGAGCAGAACCATTTTAGAAAGGCCTCAAGTCCGGCTCTGCTCCCTGTATTTGAATTCAGAAGTAAACTTCTTTCTACCAGTCTTTCTGCTTCTCAATTTATTGGTATCGAAGGTTAGTAGCCAAGCATTTACTCAGACCACAATAAACAGTCCCTATACCCCTGCCTTCCAAGTTCTCTTTAAATACCTTATCCTCTGAATTTTATGGGAGGCGAATTTAAGCAAGTTCTCCTGTCCTTCTCGCTCAGCTGCTTTGCAATTGTAAGCTCTTTCTCTAACCGTAATGGCTGCATCAGTTTTGGTTTTTCTGGGTAGTGGGCATAAGAACCCATTCAGACTGTAATGCCTTGACCTGGTTTGAACATCCTGATCTCCTCTCCTTTAGAATATTGCAACAGTTTCCACTGGTCTTACATTCACAATAGATATCTGTCTAGTACTTTCTAAAAGGACAGCTAATCTGGGCGCAGTGGTCCACACTTGTAATCCCAGTGCTTTGGGAGACAGGTGAGAGGCTTGCTTGAACCCAAGAGTCCAAGACCAACCTGGACAACAAGTGAGACCTTGTTTCTTGCAAAAATATCAAAAAATTAGCCAGGCATGATGGTCCATACCTGTAGTCTCAGTCAGTTGGGAGGCTGAAATGGAAGGATTACCTGAGTCCAGGAGGTCGACTGGACTAAGCTGTCATGGTGCCACTCTATACCAGCCTGGGCAACAGACTGAGACCTCTGACTGAAAAATAAATAAATAATCATCTTTCAGTGTCTTTTAGTCCTCTTAGCCTAAAGCAAAACACAAACATAATCACACACACACACACACACACACACACACACACACACACACACACAATTCCTGTCTTTGTAAAGTTTACAATATAGAGGCATTGATCAAATATACTAACACAAGTAAAACTTCAAGAAGGAGCTGAAGGAGAGACACACAACAGCATGTTGTATCTCACCTAGGCAGGGAAATCAGGGAAGGCATCCTAGAAGAAGCAAAGTTTGAGCTGAGTTTAAGGGTAAGACTTAATTAGATTAAGAGGTAAGAGAAGCGTATTACAGACAAATGAAACAGCATGTTCACAGGGCCCTGTGGCAGGAGGAGACAGGCTGAAAGAATGCCAGTGTGACCAAGCTCATGAGGGAGGTGTAGTTTAAGAAGGAAAAAAGGCTATGTGGACCATGATAAGCAATTTAGACTTTAAGCAAAGTAACTGAGAATACTGAAGGGTTCTTTTGAATATAGAATTCTTGATTGGCAGTTTCAGCACTTTGAATATTTTATCCATTGTCTTCTGGTCTCCATTGTTTCTGATGAAAAATTAGCTGTTAATTTTCTGAGGTGCCCTTATACATGATGAGTTATTCTTCTCTTGCTGCTTTCAACATTTTCTCTTTGAAAATTTTGATTTCAGCATTTTTACTGTGATGTGTCTGAATGTGAATCTTTTTGTGTTTATTCTACTAGGAGCTCATGAAACATCTTAGATTGTAGATTTCTCTGAGGCTCTGTTTATTTTTCTTCATTCTTTTTCCCCCTCTGCTCTTCAGTCACAGAATCTCTATCAATGCATCCTTAAGTTTGCTGACTGTTTCTTATGTCAGTTCAAATGCGCAGTTGAATCCTTCTAGTGAAATTCTAATTTCAGTTATTGTACTTTACATATCCAGACCTCTAATTTTCCATTTGGTTCTTTTTAATAAATTCTATCTCTTAACTGATATTCTCTGTTCAATAACATATAGTCATTATGCCTTTCTTATGATTTTCTTTAGTCTTTTTGTTTGTTTGAGTTGGAGTCTCACTCTGTCGCCCAGACTGTAGTGTAGTGGCCACTCCCAGCCATTGCAGCCTCGACCTGCTGGGCTCTGGCGATCCTTCCGCCTCAGCCTTCCAAGTAGCCAGAACTACAGGTGCACGCTACCACACCCAGCTAATTTTTTGATTTATTGTAGAGATGAAGTCTCGCCAAGTTGCCCAGGTGGGTCTCGAACCCGCAGGCTCAGGCAATCCACTCACCTCAGCCTCCCAGAGCATGGGATTACAGGCTGAGCCCCAAGCCTGGCTCTATTTTTTTTTTAAACATACTTCTAATATCTGCCTTGAATGTTTTGTCCATCAAATCTGACATCTGAGTTAGCCTTCTCTAGGCAGTTTCTATTGCCTGATTTATGTCTTATGTTTTTGAATGGACATATTAGGTAACAGATTGTAGCAATTCTGGATATTGATTCCCTTCACTCCACCATAGGGCTTATTTTTATTATTGTTTATTTATTTAGTGACTTGCTTAGATTATTTTAGTGAAGTCTATTTCTCTCACAAGAGACGCCTCTAACGTTGCTCTTCAGAGGACATACACAACCCTGGATATGTGCAGTCACCATGGGATGGCAGTAGTTTTAGCAAGGATCTCATTGTCTCTTTCTCTGACCTGCTAAGCAGCCTGTTAGACTCCACATAATTGCAGATGATTACTTTAAATTATTTTTTGACAAAGCTCTAGGACATAAATTGCTTCCCAATCTTATCCAACTAAATTTCATTCCCAGAAGTAGTTTCTGAGCCTAGTCCTTGAGATTTTTCTGACTCCAAGAGGGTCCCTCTAAACTATGTTTTTTCTTGATTCTCTTTGGTAAACTAGATGATCTATGGTTTAGCTTCTTGCTCCCATGGACTTATCAGCCTTCTCTTAACTGCTTACCACCCAAATCTCCATTGTTTTTTTTAGATAATTTTTAGACTTGAACTTCCCCACACTCTGCTTTATATAAAGTCAGTTTCTTTGGGAAACTGCTTCAGAGCTCTGTGTTCTTATGGACTTCCTCCTCCTCCAGGGCAAAATCTATGAGCCACTGCCCTGAAGGTGAAGAGAGAGACAGCAGCCTGCTTCTCTTGAACTGACACCAATGCCTTACAAACAAGGTGCAAGATGGGAGTGGTAGCCTCTAATCTTGTCTTGCCTCTCCTGACATAAAATCTCTACCCCACAAGCAAACTGGGGCAAGGAATACTGGGACCCTAGTACTCTCAGCCTGTCATACCCAGAATAGAGCTTCCACCTACAAGTGAGAGCTAGGTGGAGGAAGGGAGCCACTGACCTCTCAGCCATGGTCATCAGGAGTTTAGTCTTTGCAATTTAGAGTTGATGAATGAGAAATTCTGGTGCCTGTCCCTCCTAAGGTGTTACTATATGTCCTGACTCAGAGAAAAGGGGAGAGGAGCTCGATTTTCTTGGTGATATTTAGCCAGATTGGAGCTTCTACCATCAAGCTGAGATGAGGAAGCGAGGAGGGAAAGGGCAGGTTGTTTCAAAGACTCTCTTGTTCTTACTAAAATCTAGTAGATTTTCTTTAATGTGTATTTGTTTGTTATATGCCCTTAGGACAATTTCCAGGGATTCAAATGATTGGAGTTTTTAAATATAAGGTTCAGTAGTTATGGATAACAGTAAGGAGCTCCTAACACCACTGTTTCAGAAGCAGAACTCCTGGGAGGTTTAAGAAGGGGTTTTAAGCATGAACAAAAGATCTGGCTACATGATGGGTACAGAATGGATCAAAGAGAGATCTGGGTGTAAGCAGAAACACCAGTTAGAAGATAAATAAAATGTTCAAAAGACCAATAATAGTGATTGAGGGTTGGCATGAATATGGTGAAATGACAGGGGCCATATCTTTTTTTTTAATCATTGTAATTCCAGCACCTAGCACATGGCAGCTACTCAACAAATTGTTGAATGAAAAAAATGAATGACTACTGCCCACTTTGGAATTAAACCTACACATTATCATTTATTTCTCGTTTGCACTAATCCTGGATTATGACAAGACTTTTTTTGGAAAGTTTTGAAAAGTTATAGCAGGAATTATAGTATGGTGAGGAAGCCTTAGTGTGGGGTTCAGATGGGTGAGTTAGGAAATCATTACAGAAGAGAAAATATTTTATCGGGCATTGAAGGGTGGTGTTGGTGATGCAATAAAGGAAAAAGGAAAAAAATCTCAAACTCAGCTGACCATGTTTTTTTGAACAAAAAAATTTTTAATCAGCAAAAAGTTAATTAATCTCTAGAATATTTGCTGCACTTATAATCCTAGTAAATTTATCCTTTTTCTTTCCTCAATGTCCTTAAATATAAACCAAGGAGGTTGAGTGAACTAATCTGAATAAATCCAGCCAGCTCTAACATTCTGAGTCTATGCACCCATGAATGAACCTTTGCAAGGAGTAAACTATGACAGCACTAAATGCTCTTCCTACCAGATACTAAACTTAAATTAGGAACAATGCATTTAATTGGGATTGTGTTGTTTCTCTTTTACCACTGAACTCCAATACAGGAAACTATAGTTTAGAAAAGAATAGAGAAAAAATAGATTTGTTAAGCAAATAATCACTATTTTGGTCATTGGCAAATATTTTTAAATTTCAGCAACATTTTAGCCCACTCCCTTGCCATCTTCCTATACTCGTTTGATTTCTATAATAATTTTTATTTTCAAATGCTTTTAAAAGTATTTTGGCAGTCGATAGATTTTGTGAAGCTGTTTTTAAAAATGTATTTTAAAGATGTGTGGCACAATTCAGGGCTAGGTATACAAATGGTCATTGTACCAGTAAAGTATGGGCCTTAATTTACCCAGTTTGAGATTAGGTACCCTTATTGATGAAGTTTGTCCTCCCCCCCTCCTGCCAGCAGTTTCTCACTACTGTCAATCCCTTTCTTATAGTATTATGATAATTGTTCAGGGTCTGCTCATGAGTGAGAATATGTGGTACTCAGTTCTTTCTTTCTGTGATAGATCACTGAGTATTATAGACTCTAAATCCATCCAAGTTGCTGCAAGGTTCATAATTTTGTTCTTCTTTATGGCTGTGTAATATTCCATCATGTATATGTAACACATTTTTTCTATCCAGTTCACTTTTGAAGGGCAGTGTGACTGTTTCCATGTTTTTACTATTGTGAATAATGCTGCAATAAACATGCATGTGCAGGTATCTTTTCCATAGAGTGATTTGAGTTCCTCCAGGTATATTCCCAGAAGAGGAATTGCTAGGACTTATGGAAGGTCGATTTTTAGATCTTTTAGGAATCGCCACATTGTTTTCCACAGAGGTGGTACTAGTTTACACTCCCACCAACAGTGTAGAAATGATCCCTTTTTCCCACATCCTCTACAGCATCTGTTGTCTTTTGAGTTATTAAAGATGTCCATCCTGACTGGAGTTAGGTAGTATTTCAGAGAGTTTTTTATTTGTTTATTTGTTTGTTTTTTGAGTTGGAGTATCACTCTGTCACCCAGGTTGGAGTGCAGGAGCACACTCACTGCCACCTCAGTGCTACTGGGCTCAGGTGATCCTTCCGTGTCAGCCTTCCAAGCAGCTGCAACTACAGGCATGCACCACCATGCCCGGCTAATGGTGTGGTTTTAATTTGCATTTCTTTGATGATTAGTGAGGCTGAGCGTTTTTTCATGTATCTGTTGGCTGCTCATATGTCTTCTTCTGAGAAGTGTTTATTCATGTCTTTTGCTTACTTTTTAATAGGGCTGTTTGTTTTTTCTTTTCAGCATGTTTGAGTTCTTTGTAGATCCTAGAGGTTTGGCCTTTGTCAGATATACACTTGGCAAAGATTTTTTTCCCATTCTGTGGACTGTCTCCCCACTCTCTTAATAGTTTCTTTTGCTTTGCAGAAGCTTTTCAGTTTAATGAAGTACCACTTGTCTATATTATCTCATATGGCATGGGCACTTGGGGTTTTGATCAGGAATTGGTTGTCAGTTCCAATTTCCATAAGGGTGTCTCCTGCATTTTCTAAGGTTCTGACAGTTTGAGGTTTTACGTTTAGGTCTTAGATCCATGTAGAATTGATTTTTGTGTATGGTGATAGATATGCGTCTTGTTTTAAACTTCTGCATGTGGACAGTCAGTTTTTCCAGCACCATTTACTGAATAAGTTCTCCTCTCCCCAGTAGTTGTTAGTGGAGGTTTTGTCAAAGATGATTTGGTTGAGAAGTTGAAGTTTTGCTTCTGGAATCTCTAACCATTGGTCTATATGCCTGTTCTTGTACCACTACCGGCCTGTTTTGATTATTGTAGCTTTAAAGTTTAAAGTCTGGAAGTGTGATACCTCCCACTTTGTTTCTTTTGCTGAGGATTGTTTTGACTATTCATGGTCATGGATGTTTCCACATGAATTTCTGAATTGTTGTTTCCAGGTCTGAGAAGAATGCTACTGGTAATTTATTGGGTATTGTGTTAAATTGCCTTTGGTAGGATGGGCATCTTAACAATGTTCATTCCTTCAATCTATGAGTGTGGAATATATTTCTATTTGTGTCATCCTTGATCTCTTTGAGCAGTATTTTATAGTTTTCATTGTAAAGGTCTTTCACTTCTCTGGTTGGGAAGATGTCGAAGTATTTCATTTGTGTGTGTGTGTGTGTGTGTGTGTGTGTGTGTGTGTGTGTGTGTGTGTGTGGCTGTTGTGAATGGGATTGTGCTTTTTATTTGGTCTCTACCTGTTTTGTTGCCAGTATATAAGAATGTGACTATCTTTTGCATGTTGATTTTGTATTTGAGATTTGCCAAAGTCCTTTATCATTGTAAGAAGGTTTTTGACAGATTCTCTTGAATTTTTGAGATATAGAATCATATCTTCAGCAAAGAGGGATAACTTGACTTCCTCTTTTCCTATTTGGAGACCCATGATAACCTTCTCTTGTCTTATTGCTCTAGCTTGGACTTCAAACACGATGTAGAACAGGAGAGGTGAAAGTGGACAGCCTTGTCTTGTTCTGATTTTCAGGGGAAATGCTTCCAGTTTTTGTCCATTTAGCTATGTTGGAGGTGGATTTATCATAGATG
The DNA here is from genome assembly GCF_000164805.1 of Carlito syrichta. Lineage (NCBI taxonomy): Eukaryota > Metazoa > Chordata > Mammalia > Primates > Tarsiidae > Carlito > Carlito syrichta. The sequence goes on along the minus strand of NW_007259947.1, from coordinate 6,495 downwards.
AGACTCTTACTATCTTGAGGTATGTTCCTTGTATACCTAGGTGTTCAAGGGTTTTTATCAAGAAAGGATGCTTTTTTTTTCATAGAAATCTTGTCTAAAGATATAATCATGTGGTTTTTGCTTTTACATCTGTTGATATATTTAATTACATTTATGGTCTTGCACATGTTGAACCAGCCCTGCATCCCAGGGATGAAGTCTACTTGGTCATGGTGGATGATATTTGAGAGGTGTTGTTGGATCTGATTTGCTAGAATCTTGTTGAGTATTTTTGCATCTATGTTCATCAGGGATATTGGCCTGTAGCTCTTTTTCTTTTTTGGATCTTTACCTGGTTTGGATATCAGTGTGACGATAGCTTCATCAAATGATTTGGGAAGAGTTCTGTCTTTCTCAATTGCTTGGAATCTTTTCTTTTCTTTTCTTTTCTTTTTTGAGTTGAAGTCTCACTCCGTTGCCTTGACCTCCTTGGCTCCAATGATCCTTCCACCTCAGCCTTCCAAGTAGCTGGAATCACAGGCATATGCTACCACACCCAGCTAAGATTTTTGATTTATTATAGAGATGAGGTCTCACCAAGTTGCCCAGGCAGGTCTTGAACCCACAGGCTCAGGCAGTCCACTCACCTCAGCCTCCTAAAGTGCTGGGATTACAGGCTGAGCCACCAAGCCCGGCTTGGAATAGTTTCAATAGAGTTGGTATTAGCTCCTCCTTGTATGTTTTGTAGAATTCCACTGGAAAGTCATCTGGTCAGTGATTTTTTTTTTTTTTTTTTTTTTTTTTTTGGTGGATAGTTTTCTTATGACATAGTCGATTTCCTGGGTTGTTATTTGTCAAGTTAATGTCTCAATTTCTTCTTGTTTCGACTTTGGGAGGTTGTGTGATATCAGAAAGTCCTCCATTTCATTTTGGGTTTCAAGTTTACTTCCATTCAGGTGTGCATAGTAATATCTGATAATTTTTTGTATTTCTTTAGGGTATGTTGTGATTTTATTTTTTGCATTTCTGATTGTGTTTATTTGGGATTTTTCTTGGTCAGTCTAGCTAGAGGTCCCTCTCTCTTGTTTATCCTTTCAAAGAACCAGCTTTTTGCTTCATTAAATTTTTTCTTTTCTTTTTTTCTTTTTTTTTTTTGGTCTTCTACATCCTGTATTTGGGCTTTCACTTTGGTAATCTGGATTCCTCTGCTGAATTTAGGGTTTTGGTGGTCTTGTCTTTCCAGCTCCCTTAGGTGATTTGTTAGGCTGTTAACTTGTGATCCTTCGATTGTCTTGATGCGTGTTCATAAAGAAATGAATTCCCCTCTCAATACTGCTTTCATGGTATCCCAGAGGATTTGGTAAGATGTATATTTATTTTCATTTGTTTCCAGAAATCTTTTAATTTCTGCTTTGATTTCCAGGTTGATCTAGAAGTTGTTCAGCATTATGCTATTTAGTGTCCATGTCTTTGTGGGCTTTAGGATAGATTTGTTGGTGTTGATATTTATTTTTATTCCACTGAGGTCTGAGAAGGTGCATAGTAGTATTTCGATCTTATAAAATTTGTTTATGCTTGCTTTATGGCTGAGAATGTGGTCAATCTTGGAGTTCGTTCCATGTGGTGATGAGTAGAATGTATATCCTGTGATTGTTGGGTAGAGTGTTCTGTAGGTATATATTAAGTCCATTTGGTCTAGTGTCAAGTTGAGGTTCCAGATCCCCTTGTTGATTTTTTGTCTTGATGATCTATCTAGGGCTGTGAGTGGGGTATTTAAGTCCCCAGCTATGATAGTGTTAGAGTCAATATCTTATTAAATACCTGAGCATCCCCTGACACACACATAGAAAAATGCACATACCCACTAGTATCTATGCAACTTGAGGAGGTTCTCCAAACCTTAAGGTCTTGGGACTCCAGAGTAAGTTTATGTCTTAATTTACAATTTCCAACGGGCATTTTATATCTTATTTAACATATAACTCTGGTTGGACATGGTGACTCACGCCTGTAATCCCAGCACTTTTGGAGGCAGAGACAAGACTATTGCCTGAGCCCAGGGGTTTGACACCAGCCTGGGCAATTTGACAAAACCTTGCTTCTAAAAAAACCTCCCAAAATTAACCGAGTGTGGTAGTGCATGCCTATAGTAGTCCTAGCTACTCAGGAGGCTGAGGCAGAAGGATCCTCTGAGCCCAGCAGGTCGAAGCTGCAGTAGCTGCAAACATGCCACTACACTCCAGCCTGGGTGAAGGAGTGAAACTTTCACTCAAATAATAATAATAACAATAACAACAATAACATATAACTCTGTAAGTAAAGCAATTTTAGCATCATCTGAAATTAGACCTCAGAATGATTTACCATTCACCTTTTTCCAGGAAGGTAAGAGAAAGCTCTGAGGCTGCTTTTGTTCCAGAGCATTGATAGCCTGCCACAGCAAAGCCTATGTACTGCCCAAGATTGATTCCCTTAGAGATCACTTCATCAATGGGTTTTCTTCTCCCACTTCCACAGGGGCTATAAGAAAATTACCTCAGGCCAGTGCTGTGGTTCACAAATATAATCCCAGCACTTTGGGAGGCCAAAGCAAGAGAATTGGCTGAGCCTAGGGGTTTGAGAGCAGCCTAAGCAACTTGGCAAGACCCTGTCTCTACAATAAATTAAAAAATCAGCCAGGAGTGATGCTGCATGCCTATGGTTCCAGCTACTTGGAAGACTGAGGCGGAAGGATTGCCTAAGCCCAGCAGGTCGAGGCTGCAGTGGCCGTGAGCAGGCAACTGCACTCCAGCCTGGGCAACAGAGTGAGACTCCAACTCAAAAAGAAAAAAAGAAAAGAAAAAGAAAATCAACTTGGGCCAGGTGCTGTGGCTCATGCCTATAATTCCAATACTAGACAAAGCCTAGACGAGAGGCCTGCCTGGGCTCAGGGATTCGAGAACAGCCTGAGCAACTTGGTGAGACCTCGACTCCACAGTAAATCAAAAAATCAGCCCAGCGTGGTGCTGCATGCCTGTGGTTTCAGCTACTTGGAACACTGAGGTGGAAGTATTCACAATAAATTAAAATATCAGCTGGGTGTGGCAGCACAGGCCTGTGGCAGCGCATGCCAGCTACTTGGAAGGCTGAGGCAGAAGGATCACCTGAACCCAGCAGGTTGAGGCTGCGGACCTTGAGTGTGCCACTGCATTCCAGCCTGGGTAACAGAGTGAGACTCCAACTCAAAAAAAAAAAAGGAAGCGACTCATGATGGGAAGGAAATCATGTCCCGCGAAGCCCCGAGAACTGCGTCCTGAGGTGCTGCCTGGCCAAAAGAAAGAAATTGGAATTTAAGTAACTTGTTAAGGATTACAAAATGGTAAATGGTAGAATCTAACTCAAATGTAAAGCAGGAGTTTATCCTCAGGGGAACAAGATGGCGACAGCATAGGTGAACTTGTGAGATTCTCCAAACGAACCAAGACTACATACTGTTGAATGGACAGATTGTAAGGCAGAGGGAAATAGGTTCCAGTGTGCTCATACACCTGTTTGTGGATGCTAGAATAAGCATATACACTCTGAACCACAGCTTCCCTCTCAATTAAACCCCAAAACTGCAAAAAGTACAGATTGTAGCCTACACTCCAACCCCAAAAGTGAACAAAGCCAGAAGACCCTCATAAGGAAGAACAGGATATTCCAGAAGAGAAATAAAAGCAACCCCACCTCCCCTCAAAAACAGAATAAAGAAGGGGAGGGAAAGGGGGAGAGAGAGAAAAACTTACACAAATGAAGAAAAACCAAAAAAAGAGTATGGGTCTATCCCACAACCCTGGGAGGGCAGACACTGAGAAAACTGACTTTGGAATGCAAACAACGAAGAGTCCCCAGAATGAAGGGTCTCAAACTACAAACCTAGATATCAAGAC
>NW_007259947.1:0-794 GCF_000164805.1 Carlito syrichta | reverse complement strand
GAATAAAATAACATTGACACCAACAAGGTCCCCCCAAAACCCACAAAGACATGGACACTAAACAGCATGATGCTAAATAACTCCTGGGTCAATGATGAAATCAAAACAGGTATCAAAAGATACCTGGAAACAAATGAAAATGAAGAAACATCTTACCAAAATCTCTGGGATGCCTTAAAAGCTGTAGTAAGAGGGGAATTTATATCCCTACAAACACACATGAAGAAAATGGAAGAAACACAAATTAACAGCCTAACAAGCCACCTAAGGAAGCTGGAAAAGCAAGACCACAAAAATCCTAATTTCAGCAGAAGAATCCAGATCTCCAAAATTAAAGCCCAAATCCAGGACATAGAAGACAAAAAGATAATACAAAAAATCAATGAAACAAAAAGCTGGTTCTTTGAAAGGATAAACAAGATCGATGGTCCCCTAGCTAGACTGACCAAGAAAAATCAAGAAAAAACCCAAATAAGCACAATCAGAAACACAAAAGATGAAGTCACATCTGACCCTGAAGAAATACAAAAGCTCATTAGAGACTACTACGTACACTTGTATGGAAACAAACTTGAAAACCTTAAGGAAATGGAGGACTTTCTGACATCACACAACCTACCTTGATTGGAACAAGAAGAAATTGAGACCCTAAATAGACCAATAACAATCAAGGAAATTGACTATGTAATAAGAAAACTACCTACAAAAAAAAGCCCTGGTCCAGATGGCTTTCCAGCAGAATTCTACAAGACATTTAAGGAGGAGCTGATACCAATCCTACTGAAAGTATTCGA
>NW_007259946.1:551326-580178 GCF_000164805.1 Carlito syrichta | reverse complement strand
AGCAAGAACATGGAACCAACTGTGCTGCCCATCAAAAGAGGACTGGATTTTTAAAATGTGATACATATACACAATGGAATATTACACAGCCATAAAGAAGAGCAAAATCATGAACTTCACAGCAACCTGGATGGACTTAGAGTCTATAATACCGAGTGATCTTTCACAGAAACAAAGAACTCAGTATCATATGTTCTCACTCATAAGTGGACCTTGAACAACTATCGTAATTCCATAAGGAAAGGAATGACAGTAGCAGGAAACTGCGGGGGAATGGGGGGTGGGGAGGTGGGATTAGCAGTAGTGGGAAACTGCCTGGGGAAGGAGGGGCACACTTCATCAACAAGAGTACCTGCACAATGAATATTTGCATACCTAACCCTGAATTGTCCCACACAATTAAAAAAAAAAATTACTGATGTTGGCCAGGCCCAGTGGCTCACACCTGTAATCCTAACACTTTGGGAGACCGAGGCAAGAGGAGTTCTTGAGCCCAGGAGTTCAAGACCAACCTGGGTCACAGGCTCGTCCCTACAAAAAATCAAAACATTAGTCAGGCGTCCTGTAGTCCCAGCTACTCGGGAGACTGAGACGGAAGGATCATCCGAGGCCAAGGGGTTGAGGCTGCAGTGAGCCAGGATTATGCCACTGCACCCCAGCCTGGACAACACGGTGAGACACTAACTTGGAAAAAAAAAATACTGATGCCTGGGCCCCACCCCCAGAGGAACTTAGTCAGCCTAGGTTAGGACCTGGGTATGAGTATTACTTTAAAGCTTCCGAGTGATTTTGAAGCCTAGCCAAGGTGGAGATCACTGCTCAACATGATCTGGGCCTGTTGCCCCACCCTGCCTCATCTCCTGCTCTGTCGCCCAGACATGGCTTCTTCATTCAAGCACGTCAAGTCGCTCCTGTTTCAGGATGGCACTTGCCGTACTCCAGCTTAGATTTAACAGGGTCGGACCTGGGCGAGGCAAGGGAGGCATCCGCCTGGGGCATGAACTCAAGGAGGCACCAAGGCACTCAGTCCGTCAGATAACTGGCAAATAACATTTTAATGCAATATTTTACTTTTTTTTTTTGAGTCGGAGTCTCACTCTGTCACCCAGGCTGGAGTGCAGTGGCATGCTCACGGCCACTGTAGCCTCAACCTGCTGGACTCAGGCAATCCTTCTGCCCCAGCCTTCCAAGAAGCTGGAACTACAGGCACATGTCATCACACCTAACTAATTTGTTGATTTATTGTAGATACGAGGTCCCTCCATATTGCCCAGGCTGGTCCCGAACCCCATGCTCAGACAATCCTCTCACTTCTGCCTCCCAAATTGCTGGGATTACAGGCACGAGCCACCACGCCTGGCCAATGCAATCTGGGCGACAGAGTGAGACTCCAAATCAAAAAAAAAAAAAGAAAGAAGAGCGCATGGCAACAGGGTCATAGAATGGCCATTATCATTCCCAACACCAGGTGGCAGTCCACCCTAACCGCAGGGAAGTTACATAGCGGGGAGCGCCGGGCTTTTTATACGGACATATTTTCTCACTTGCGTCTGTGCATCCACATCCATCCTCCATTTCTTCATTCGCAAACCCATCCTTTCATCCACCTAGTTTCCATCCATTCATCCATTTTTTCTCACACTTTCATTTATCCATTCAAAAACAGCAGGCCAGGCACTGAGAATCCAGCAACAAAGCCAAGGTCTTCCTGCACACTTGGAATTTCCATTTTTTAGAGGGGGAGACAAGTAGCAAACAAGTAAACACTCAAGGGAACAAGACGAGTTTAGATTGTGACGAGGGCCCTGAAGAAAATTAACAAGGATAGGCCTGGCACTTTAGGAGGCTGAGATAGGAGAATTGTTTGAGCCCAGGAATTCGAGACCCACCTGGACAACATAATAAGACACTGACTCTACAAAAAAAAATTAACTTAATTTTAAAAAGAAAGAAAAATGGCCGGGCTCGGTGGCTCAGCCTGTCATCCCGCGCCTTTGGGAGGCTGAGGTGAGTGGATTGCCTGAGCCCACGGGTTCGAGACCCGCCTGGGCAGCGAGACCTCATCTCTACAATAAATCAAAAAACCAGCCGGGCGTGGGAGTGCATGCCTGTAATTCTGGCTACTTGGAAGGCTGAGGTGGAAGGATCGTCAGAGCCCAGCAGGTCGAGGCTGCGGTGGCCGGGAGCAGCCACTGCACTCCAGTCTGGGTGACCGAGCGAGACTCCAACTCAAAAAAAAAAAAAAAGAAAAAGAAAGAAAGAAAAATGAACAAGGATGGTGCCAGAGCAGAGATGGGTATAGGGCAGGACAGCAGTGCAGGCAAGGAGAGTTCTTAGATAAGACGTGAGGCCACACCAGGGAGGGACATTTGAGATAAGACTGGAGGAACCAGGGGCAACTAGCCATGCATAGTCAGGTTGAAGGGGACTGTTTCTGAGGCTGAGCAAACAGCAAGTGCAGAAGACTCAAGGTGGGAAGAAGCTGGTGTGTCTGCGGTGCCGAGGCACACAGTGGAACTTCTGAGGAATGAACAGAGGAGGGACACGCTGGTGACCTGGGGTGGGGAGGTCGGCGAGGGCCTCACAGGCTGTGGGGAGGTGTTTGGGTTTGGTCAAAAGGTGCAGGGAAGGCTTAAGTGCAGGGCTGGCAAGCTCTGGTTTGTATTTTTCAAGGATCTGACTGCTGGGTGGGGACTTGATGTGAGAGGCAAGAGATGAACCAAGGGAACTGTGGCTGGGGATGGGGTCTTGGGTCACAGCAGTACTGTGGAGCTAGAGGGAAAGGCTTGGGTTTGTAGGTTGGACAGGACCATCAGTGGCTAGGGTGAAAGAAAAAGAGGGGTCAGCTTTCATGCCATGACAGGCCTGCAGTGACATCACCGCCCCCACCTTGTCCAAGATCATCATATTATGGAGAAGATGATTCCTTTTATATTTATGTTTTGAGTCAGGGTCTCATTCTGTCACCCATGCTGGAGTGAGGTGACACAATCACGGCTCACTGCTGCCTTGACTTCTTGGGCTCAGGTGATCCTCCCACCTCAGCCTCCCAAATAGCTGGGACTGCAGGTGCGCACTACCATGCTCTGCTAATTTTTTTATTTTTTTGTAGAGACGAGGTCTTGCTATGTTGCCCAGACTGGCCTCGAACTCCTGGGCTCAAGTGATCCTGCCACCTCAACCTCTCAAATTGCTGAGGTTACAGGCATGAGCCACTGTACCTAGCCAGATTTCCTCTCTAGGCCACCATACCATCTACTGACCTGAGCCCAAAGCCCATAGCCTAGGGTACAGAACCCTAAAACTCTCCAATGACTGATTCTTTTGAGTTACTCCAGAAAGGTTCTCATGAAAGGCGTGGACTAGGTCATGCATGCAGATGAAGCCCATCCTTCTCAAGCTGCAGGGATGCCCCTTACCCAGGCTCCCAAATATTGCGCCTCCTCCATGGTAGAAGATGATGCCTCGCCGGGGCCTGGAGGACGCCTCCTTGGGCTGGAACAGTCTCACTGGGATTGTCCCAAAACGCAGGTTGGTCACTACCAGTTTCGGGTCCTTTTTTATTCTCACTCTGTCATGTACAAAACGGGCAAATTTGGGCATGGAACAAATGCCCAGCTTCTCAAATATATTCCCCTGTTGGAGGCAAGAGAAAAAAAGTCCGACGTTAGGGGAGGTAAGGATTCAGATGGTGGGATCCCCCACACTTGGATGTTTTCCCAGTTTCTCACCCGCCTTCTGCAGGTATGGGGTGTCATGAGGAGGCAGCGGGCTCGGGGTTATGTCCAGATTGGGGGCTGGGTTTCCAGAGTTTTCCTCCCGAAAGCTCTTGATTGAATAATGAAGTGAATTTGCCAAAGTTTAGTCCAGCTTGGGGCTGAGTGGGAGGAAGTCGCTGAATTGAGCAAAGCCAAGTGTCTAAGGCACCAGGTTGTGGCCTCTCTCTGGCTCTGGACTGGGCTTTTCCCAGTCTGTGATGGCAAAGATGGTTCACCACCTAGGTCAACACACCACCGCTCTGGCTGAGGAAGCATTCCTGGGCTGTGTCCATGTTCCACAGAAAAGAGTGGTATGATAAGTTAGAGGTGTCTGTTGTGGGCTCAGGTGGAGGAATAATGTCACAAGAACCACATATTTGTCAAATGTGTGGGGGGTTTTTTGTTGTTGTTTTGGGGTCTGGGAGGATTTTTTTTTTTTTTTTAAACAGGGTCTTGCCCAGGCTAGAGTGCAATGGCACAAACATAGCTCACTATAACCTCAGGTTCAAGTGATCCTCCTGCCTCAGCCTCCCCACTTGCTGGGACTACAGGAGTGTGCCACCACTCCTGGCTAGTTTCTTGTTGTTGTTTTTTATTTTTGTAGAGACGAGTTCTCACTATGTTGCTCAGGCTGGTCTCAAACTCCTGCCCTCAAGTGATCCTCCTATCTTGACCTCCCAAAGTGCTAGGATTATAGACATGGGCCATCACACCCAGCCCCAAACGTGTCTTTAAACTAAGATCATCACTCTCGTGATAAAAAGCAAATATCTGACTACTTCATAAAATCTAGTTACGAACCATCTTACTTCTTGTACTAAATATGTTTTGGCCATTCAGGATCATGTGTCCCACAGACCTCATATTCAGGGTGTGTCTTTGTTGTCAGGAAAACAACATGTGATGGCAAGAATGAAAATAACAAGAACAACTGATACTTACTGGACACCTACAGTGTGCCAGTACTAGCCCAGGGGGCTTGAGTTATTAGCTAGCTTAAACTTCTCAATAGCCTTCTCAGTCAAGCACAATTGTCAGCTCCGTTTTACAGAAGGGGAAACTGAGGCATACCAAGGTCAAGACCCTTGCCTAGGGTTGTTCAACAAGTAAGATGCAGAACCTGTGTTCTCAGCCACTCAACTAGAAGAACTTGGGTTTTGGCGGGAAGCAGATTTGGGTTCAAGTCCAAGTCCTTCACTGCCAAGTCACAGAAAAGCCCCGGGCATTACTGCCTCTGAGCTTTGATGCCCCCTGTTTATGAAATGAGAAAAATGGTACATATGGTCCAAGGATGAGGCATGGGGACGGGACATGACCACCCACGTGGAGTGGCTCCCCAGCGGGTCCTGGCCAGTGTGAGCCCCACCCCTTCTGCTTGCATTCATGAGTCTTGTCACAAGTCCCATGGGAGGCTCCAATGTGTTCCCTCCATGGAGCCATCCCCGTAAAAGGAACTCTAGACAAAAACGATTATGTCCTTGCTTGAGTCGGAGATAAGCACATTGACTTGTGGGGTGGAGGTGACCCACTGCTCCCACCACCTGACCCACATCTGAGCACCCCCAGCCTCCGTGATGATCCAACCCTGACCTCCCTCCCACCCCCAACCCCAACCCCGCTGGCTCTGAGCGCTCTGAGCTCACGGCGGCGCCTTCTGTCACGCAGGCTGACTCCAGCCCTCATCTCCCTAGCCGTGTTGGCCCACAAGCGCTGGGCACATCCGTGCCTCCCACTGTCCCCTGGGAGCCTTGCTCACTTGTCCACCTGGTGGATGGACTTCCCTATTGCAGGCTCAAGGACCAAGTCTGACAGAGCTGTCATCGTCCCCCTCACAGTGACACCAGTGACACCTGCTGCCTTCCTGGAAGCCCTCAGACCCTGCCTGGGTCTCCCTAAAAACGCCCCTAAGTATGGACAGTATCACCCATGTTCCTCGCCACCACCAAAGCGAGTGTTTTTCTAGAGCAAAGATCTCAGCAGCTTCCTTTCTTTGTCTCCAGCATCTAGGGCAGTATCTGTTGAGGGAATTTTGAACAACACAATGTGATGTGAAACCTCTCTAAGTGTCACGATCTGAGAGGCCGAGGGCTATACTATGAAGTCACATTTGTTTTGGTTTGGACTTGTTTTTTCAACTGAGTCCACATTTCCCACAGCTGGCAACTTCGGACAGAGACAGAGAGGAGGAAGTTTGGTCATTATGATTATAAATGTGAACATTGATATTGTAGGAATGCCTGAGGTCCTGACATTCAATAGCTGTCAAAACACCTTTTCAAAATATTCTAGCATCATCTCATCTGCCCTTTCAAATAAAAGCAATAGGGTTTGTATGCTACTCTTTGTATCTTTTCGTCAAACGGCCATCACTCACAGCAACTTTTAAATCTATCATAATTTCAGGAAATGCTATATCTTTGCCTTCAGGGATTTGACAAACATACTATGAATAATCTCCTTGCACCGGGCTCTTCCTCAGTGACCAGCACCATACTGTGCATTCTCGGTGCTTTTCTCATGGAACCCACATCACCCTCTAAAAAGCCTCTCTTGCTACCCTCATTATTTATTATTTATTTATTTATTTATTTATTTATTTATTTATTTATTTATTTGAATTGAAGTCTCACTCTCTCACCCAGACTGGAGTGCAGTGGCACGATCATGGCTCACTGCAGCCTTAACATCCTGGGCTCAGCTGGGCTCAGTGGCTCAGCCTATAATCCCGCACCTTTGGGAGGCTGAGGTGAGTGGATTGCCTGAACCCGCAGGTTCGAGACCCGCCTGGGGCAACTTGGCAAGACCTCATCTCTACAATAAATCAAAAAATCAGCCAGGCATGGTAGCACGTGCCTGTGATTCCAGCAACTCGGAAGGCTAAGGCGGAAGGATCGCTCCTGGAGCCCAGCAGGTCGAGGCTGCAGACCGTGCCACTGCACTCCAGTCTGGGCGACAGAGTGAGACTCCAACTCAAAAAAAAAAAAAAAATCCTGGGCTCAGGCAATCCTCCCTCCTCAGCCTCCAGAGTAGCTGGGACTACACGCATGTGCCACCATACCTGACTAATTGTTTTTTGTTTGCTTGTTTTGTAGAGACAAGGTTTTGCTATGTTGCCCAGGCTGATCTCAAACTCCTGGGCTCAAGCAATCCGCCTACCTCTGCCTCCCAAAGTGCTGGGATCACAGGTGTGTGTCACCGCACCCAACCTATTTTCACTTTTAGGGGAGAAAAAGGCACAAAAACATGAGACCACAAAGCTAGTAAGTGAGGGTTTCAGGATCAGACCCAGGGCTGACACTTGATTTCTGGGTCTTAGAATCTTTTTCGATGTTTTCTGTCCTTCTTAAGCTTCTTGTCCCTCTGTTGCCTGTCTGTCTGTCTGTCTTCCTCTGTTATCTGTCTGTCTTCAGAACTGAATGAGCACTCACCACCTGCTGTCCTCTGTAGGTGCTTAGCTAGTGGGCTACTCTTGAGGAGAAATATCAAAAGCTGGAAAGATCTCGATTTTTCCAGGCCCCCTGAACCTTCTCCGCCTTCATCTTTCATTCTGGAGCCCTACACTAACCTGGAATTCTACATAAATTGCAGTCACTGGCTTGAGACAGCCTGACTCCAAGAAAGTGCGTGACCATGGTGAAAGAGAAAGATGCAAGTACTTACTACATCCTCGGCCTGTCTCCTCGGGTCAGGAGCATTTATGCAATTGTCAACTAGACTTCTTCGTTTCTCCCAAAGGGACCCAAACCCATGGGGAACAATTCTAGCAGCACAGAAACATATTTGCCCAAACATTTCTAAACATACTAATCCATTTCACATGGCATCTAATCCTCTTACTAACCTGATAAGGTAAGATACCATGGTCCCTATTGCACAGATGAGGAATCACACTTGCATTGGAGAGATGAATTCCATTCGGTCATGATATATAACACTTTCAATGTGCTATCATTGTTTTTGAGTTTTGTTTTGAGATACACAGAGGTTAAGTCAGTGGGGCAGGCTGAGTGTGGCAGAGTCAGATAAACGCTCAGGAGGTTGGGTCGTAGCTCCTTACCTCAGTGCCCTGCTGCCAGAGCTAAGCCTGGCCTCTTCAGCCTCCCCCACGCTGCCCTCAGGGCTGTTGGCCTCTACAATGTCATCACCCAGCGTTGGAACATTGTAACTAACTCTAGCTTCCTGCCTCTTACAAGATGTCAAACCAAATCTACTGCACTTCTGGGCCTGGGTTGGTCCACCCCACCCCAACTCCCAATTCTTGCCGGCAGCCTCCTGGCCCGGCCTTTCTGGAATGATGGGTGAATTCATCTAGGACCGGGTCAAAAAACACCAAGCACCTGCAAGGTGCCAGCCCTGTGCTTGAGGTTGGGCTTGAAGAGGTGAATAAGATAGTCCCTGCCTTCAAAATACTTACCATCTATGCAGAAAAAACACCCAGAGACAAGTCCCTGCATCCCTGATGAAGGATGCTGTGACTGGGAGGTGCTGGCCCTGCAGGGCCATAAGACCCCAGGAAGGCAAGACCTGGTGTGAAATTGTTTCTGAATCCCCAGACATGAGCCCAGTGATTGACACTCAGTAAATATTTGACACAGAAGAAGAAAAGGAGGGAGTAAGGAAGAGAAGGAGAGAGTATGTACAAGGGAAGGATGGCAGGAGTGGAGGGACGGAGTTAGGAAGAGGGGGAGAGAAAAAAGGAAGAGGGAAGGATAAGAGGAAGGACAGGGAAAGAGAATGAAAGAGAAGGAAAGAGAGGAGAAGGAAGGGAAGGGAGGGGAAGAGGAGAGAGAAGGGAAGAGAAGGGCGGGGAAGGGAAGGGAGAGAGAGAGAGAGCTCACTCCCAACTTACAATGCAACTAGAAAGTCAACTCACCAGAGTGATCACATACAGGAATACACAGTGCAGAAATCTCAACTTGGCCGGGTGTTGGAAGGTAGAGGGAATATCCGTGGTAAGGAAGTGCTCAAAGACAGCCCAGACAAAGACTCCCAGGAAGAAGACGGGCAGCACCACTAGCAGCAGCAGCCACAGGACAGCCATGTTCCCGGGGCCACAGAGCTGCTGCACTGGGAACCCTCCTGGGAGCCTGTGCTCAGAGGACCTAGCCTGGTTGCACCAGCTGCCTCCTCCACACGTCTCACCCCAGGATAAGCTCACACAGTGGCCTGACCTGACTTCTTAGATATAAACACAAGAGGACCAACGGAAGCTGGAGGAAAGCAGGGACCAGGAGAGCCAACCCAGCCCATCAAGGTGCCTCTTGGGAGGCGGGCTTCTGGAAGACTGAGAATGGCAAGTACAGGCTCAAGTGACATCCTGGCTCATGGGGGCCCAGGGAGAGGGCTCACATGGCTTTCAGATGCCTCCACAGACTGATCCTTCAATAGTTAAATAGGAGACCTGGCCAGCCTTCCTCAAAAGAGCCTGCTTAGGTCGGCGAGGTACATCTCATTCCCAGCTTCTTAGCTGGCTACCTAGCCTAATTTAATGCCCCAATCCAGGTCACAGAGGTGAAGCAGAGTAGCCGAGTGGTTGAGAGGTCTGCCTTTTCTGCTTATGGGCTGTGCCCTGAGATAAGTTCTCTGTTCTCTGCATCTGTTTCCTCATCTGGTAGAGCCGATGACAGTCCTGAACTGAGGAGTAAATAGATAGAACTCAGAAGAGGGCCTGGTGCACAGCAAGCCCAGTGCCAGTATTTGTTAACTTAAAATATATAAAATCCTCAGGCTCAGAGCTTATCTCCCAAAGTGGTTCTGAGCATTTCTTTCTCTCTTGGAAGACAGCAATGCAGACAAAAATTATCCCCCAACCAGCCTGTGGCACCATTTTGAGAGAGGGCATGTGAGGCCAGATACAGTCCAGGACTATCTGTGATGGCACTCCTCCCTCCTGTTGTAGGACTCCAGGGGATCCCTACAATCAGAAATCAGGCAAAATTCTCCAGGGGGCTTTTGAGCTGTCTGGTCAAGCCTGGTCTGGCTGAAGGCCCAGAGGGCGCAAAGGCAGAGTAAAGTGGGCCAGGTCCCAGCAGATGGAGTCTTATGTGGGCTACATATTCCGAGGCAAGGTGAAGCTTGAAAGGAAGAAAGTTGTTTCTCTTTGTTTAATCACATATTTATAACAGACAATCATTTACAGTTTATAAAAAAATATTTCCCTGATATACACAAACATTGCCTGAAAATGATCATTAAAAGTAACTATTCCAGCCCCTTCCTGTCCACACCAATCGTCAACCTAGATGGGTTTAATCTTGAAGTGTAATCCAATAAGACCGAAGATCAAACACTTCAGGTTCCGGACAAGATAATCAAATATTCATAAGTTTTCTGGATCCTTGGATTGATTGACATCAAGCAGGGAACCAATTTTTGATGTTGTGAAAGAAATGTGTTTATCGCCAATGATGACTTCAAGCTCCTGCCGGCCCACCCGGTCAGGAAGAGGCCATATAGCATCATCCTCTTGGGTTATTTCACTGTCATCAATCATTCTCTTCAGTTCCTCCATCACACTTCTATGTACATAAGCTTCTTTTCTGATCATGACATCACTTTTGCAATTGCTGTTGTTGTCATGTCTCTATTTCCTGTTGGATCGGAACTCAAATTCCAAGAACTCCTGGTCAAACTTGCCCTTGGAAAAAGGGGTAGATGATTCCTCTCTTTTGTTTACTTGTTCTTTTTTTTGGAGGGGGGGGTTGGAGTCTCACTCTGTCGCCCAGACTGGAGTGCAGTGGCCGCTCCTGGCCACTGTAGCATCGACCTGCTGGGCTCTGGTGATCCTTCCGCCTCAGCCTTCCAAGTAGCCGGAATTATGGGCATGTGCTACCACGCCCGGCTGATTTTTTTTGATTTATTATAGAGATGAGGTCTCACTGCCCAGGCAGGTTTCGAACCCGCGGACTCAGGCAATCCACTCACCTCAGCCTCCCAAAGGTGCAGGATTACAGGCTGAGCCATCGAGCCCGGCTTGTTTACTTGTTCTTTTGTTTCACTGTCACTAAAAAATACATAACAAGGCCAAGCACAGTGGCTCACACAGGGAACTTGGCGAGACCTCGTCTCTACAATAAACCAAAATTTAGCCAGGTGTGATAGTGCAGTAGTTCCAGCTACTTGGAAAGCTGAGGTGGAAGAATGGCCGGAGCCCAGCAGGTCGAGGTTGCGGTGGCCGGGAGCAAGCCACTGCACTTCAGTCTGGGCGATGGAGTAAGACTCCAACTCAAAACAAAAAAACGTGGATAGGCTTGAGTTCAAGACCAACCTGGGCAACATAACAAGACCTCGTCTCCACATAAAATCAAAATACCCTGTAATCCCGCATCTTTGGGAGACTGAGGTGAGTGGATTGCCTGAGCCCACGGGTTCGAGACCCGCCAGGGCAACTTGGCGAGACCTCATCTCTACAATAAATCAAAAATTAGCCGGGCGTGGTAGCATGCGCCTATAGTTCTGGCTGCTTGGAAGGCTGAGGCAGAAGGATCGCCGGAGCCCAGCAGGTCGAGGCTGCAGTGGCCGGGAGCTGCCACTGCACTCCAGTCTGGGCGAGAGAGTGAGACTCCAACTCAAAAAAAAAAAAAAATCAAAATACTAGCAGGCATGGTGGCACACACCTGAACTCCAAGCTACTCAGGAGGCTGAATGGGGAGGATCGCCTGAGCCCAGGAGCTCAAGGCTGCAGTGAACCATGATCATGCTTCTGCACTCCAGCCTGGGTGACAGAGTGAGACTCTGACCCAAAAAAAGTACATAACATAAAGTTTACCCTCTTAATCACCTTCAAGTGCACAGCACAGTAGTGTTACCTATATGCTTCTTGTGCAACAGATCTCCAAACTCTTTTATCTTGCAGAACTGCTACTCTATACCCATTGAACAATAGCTGCCTTCTTCTCCCCTCTCTCTATCTCGAAACCACCATCCTCCTCTCTAAGTGATTGCCTAATTTACATACTTCATATGATGGAATTACGCTGTATTTGTCTTTTTGTGACTGACTTATTTCACTTAGCAAATTGTTCTCAAGTTTTAACTGACATATCAAGCTGCAACATATGACAAGATTTCCTTTTTTTTTTTTTTTTTTGAGACAGAGGACAGGGTCTCACTCTGTCACCCAGGCTAGAGTGTAGTGGCAAGATCATAACTCACTGCCTTCTTTTGAAAGATTGAATAATATTCTATTGTATATAGGTACCACATTGTCTTTTTCCATTCATCCATCGATGGATAGTTAGCCTGCTTCTACCTCTTGGCTATTGTGAATAATACTCAGTAAACCTGAGTATGCAAATATCCTCTTGTTTTCAAGATCATTTCTTTGAGTCAAAGTCTCAGTCTGTCACTGGAGTGCAGTGGTATGATCACAGTTCACCACAGTCTTGACCACCTGGGCTCAGGCGATCCCTCTGCCTCAGCCTCCTGTGTAGCCGGGACAATAGGTACACGCCACCACATTCAGCTAATTTTTAAATTTTTTGTAGAGACAAGGTCTCACTATGTTGCCCAGACTGGTCTCGAAATTCTGGGCTCAAGAGAGTCTCCTTTCTCGGTCTCCCAGAGTGCTGGGATTATAGGTGTGAGCCACCACATCTGGCCAAGAATTTATATTCTTTTACAGTGTGAAGTACTTCTGGGTTTCTCTGTTTCTTTCAGACTGGACCTTTACAAACTGTATTTCTATCTTTTTTATTTTCCTTCTTGCTTTTTGCTTCCCTTCTTCCCTTCTTTCCTGCAATAATAGACTTGTAGAATTGTCTTATTTCTTTTCTTCTTGCTCAGGCTGTCCTTCCACCTCAGCCTCTCTGGTAGCTGGGACTACAGGTACGCACCACCATGCCTGACTAATCTTTTTGAATTTTTTGTAGAGACAAGGTCTTGCTATGCTGCCCAGGCTGGTCTCAATCACCTGGGCTTGAGTAATCTTCCTGCCTTGACCTCCCAAGTGCTTGGATTACAGGTGTGAACAGCCACACCTGGCCAAATAAATTTGTATTTTGCAATAATAAATTTGCATATATATGTGCATATGTAAAAGTGCATAAAAAAATAAGTATACAGCTTAGGAGAATTGTCACAAAATACACACACTCAAGTAATCAACACCCAAACCAGAATATAGAACACATCTAGCACCCTGGCATTCCTGTCTTTCCATTCTCCCTGTCCAGATACTATACCCATCAAAGATAGCCATTCTCCCTCCCCTCACAATCTACACTCATGTGGCTGGTTTCTGAATTGTGTATAAATGGAATCATGCAGAAAGCTTTCTCCTATGTCTGGCTTCTTTCACTTAACACTCAACACCATGTTTGTGAAACTCAGTTGTGGTAGATTCAAACAATGGGATATATGCAATATAACAATTGTGGTATATTTATACAATGAAATTGTTATATCTGTATATATATATGGTTATATATGTATATATATGCACATATATAAGTATATATACACATATACATATATGCATGTATATATGTATATACAAGTATGTATATATAAGTATATATACACACATAAGCATATATATACATATATACATGTGTATATATGCATATGTGTGTATATATACTTATATATAGGCATATATATACACATATACCATTCCACACATATATAAGTGTATATATGCACATATACATAGATGAATATACATACCATTCCATTGTATGAATATACCACAACTCTTATATTGTATATATTCCATTGTATGACTATACCACAATTGTTTTCCCCTTTCTGCTGGTGACGGACATCTGAAGTTTTGAGAGGTGTCGCTTTATTGTCTCTCGGCTCCAAATTCACAATTTTTGCTTGCTCAGTGAAAATGGAACTGGGACCTTTAAGTATTTTGTCTGTGTTGGCAGGTCAGGAAGGGTACTGAAGAGACTTTGCAGAAAAGAAGAGTTTTGCTTCCTGATTCCTGGCTCACCCAGCAGGTTCCTGCAGCACATGAAGCTTTGCCAGCACCCAGCTTCTGTAGTATGTAAGGAAAAGTTCATAAAGAATTTTGAACTATAATTTATAAATATACCAAAGTGTGAATTGAATAATTAATAATCTAATCTAAGATATTGGAGTAACAAGGGCTCGGCTAGCAAGAAGTAAAGAGAGTTCAAATGGATATAGGGATGACATACATAAGGAATAGCCACTACCCCTAGGACTGAGACAGAGAACCCAAGAGAGACGCCACTTCCCACTCGTAGGGCTGAGATCCAGATCTTGCTAGAAAGGGCACAGTGTGACTCACTAAATTGGCAAAGTTGCTCTGCTGCTGTACCAGTGGGACTTGTTGGCATCTTCCTCCACCCTCATACACACCCAAAGATTTTGCTGGAAATTTGCCCTCTTGGGTGCTAGGGAAAGTCATTCATTCAGAGGGAGGGTGTTTTGTTGGAGACACTCTGAACTCTGAAGTGAAACCACCCAAGGGAACTGAAAGGGAAAGCTACTGGCCACCATGTACTGCAGGAGCTTGGAGCTAGATAAGACAGACAGACAGACAGACAGACAGACACACACACACACACACACACACACACACACACAGCAGGTCTGAAGAAGCACACAGAGTATTTCAGCATTGCCCTGGAGCATTGTTGAAAACAGTAAAGCAATTAAGCTGCAGTTAGTGGAGGCTAACAGCTGGATACAATACCAACAGTGGCAAACAGCCTAACAAAAAGATCAGGGAGTAGAAGAATCAAAGACAGCAATACTGAAAACACTGTCATCACAGACTGGCTGCATACAGGCTCAAGGCTACACCACCTGCAGTGTGACATCAGCAGCAAGGGAAACAGATTCCACTGAAATAGTCCATCCAAGTTACTAAACAAATAAGCAAGTAAACAACATAAACAGTAAACCCAGGGAAGACTGGAGGGAGGGGAGGAATTAATATCTAGGCTTGCTATAACATAATATCTAAAATCTCTAATTTTCAACAAAAAAGAGTTATGAGACATGCAAAGAAACAGGAATGTATAATTCTTCAAAGGAGAAAAAACATAAGCAACAGAAGCTGGCTTCGAGAGGGTCCAGATATCAGACTTAACAAAGACCCACTTCAAAGTAGCTATTACAAAGAATGAAAGAAAAACATGCTTAAATAAGTAAAAGAAAGCCAGGGACGGTGGTTCATGCTTATAATGTCAGCACTTGGGGAGGCCAAGGCAGGAGGATTGCTTGAGCCGGGAGTTCAAAACAGGTCTGGGCAACATAACAAGACCTCATCTCCACAAAAAAAGAATTAGCCAGGCGTGGTGACATGTGCCTGTAGTCCCAGCTACTCAGAAGCCTGAGAAGGGAGTATTGCCTGAGTACAGGAGGCTGAAGCTGTGGTGACACCACACTCCAGCCTAGGAGACAGAGTGAGACCCAACTCAAAAAAAAAAAAAAAGTGAAAGAAGATATAGTGACATTGTTTCATCAAATAGAAAATACCAAGTACCAACTTTGAAAAGCTCTTCCTAACACCCCCATAGTGAAGTGCCTCACAGTTTCCCAGGGTATGTTCTCTCAGTTGCAAGGAGAAATAAACTCAATTTGCTCCTGGGGGGCTCCAGTTGAGGGGGCATTGATATTTCACTCTGCCTCTCTCTGTCCTCCTGCCTGCATTCCATCACATCTAGATTTAGCTCTGCCTCCACCCTGTCAATTTCTCCCGTAGGAAACCCCACCATGATTGTCCTGAGCTCAGAAACTTCACTGGGAAAAGTGGAACAAGAGGAAGGAGTCATAGTGGTCTCACTTCTGGGAACCCACACCATCTCATTGCCTTCCACATCCTGTCTGCCCCTCTACTGCACAGACACATCCCCACTCCATGCCCAACCTCAGACCCCACTCAGGTGACATCATCTGGGGCAGACCTGAACAGCCAGAAGGCTCTGACCTTTCAGCCCTGCCCCTGGCATCCTGGTGCATAGACTCTCACCATCTCATTGTGTAGGATTTTTTTCACTATGCTCCCATTAGCATAGGGTACTTATATTACCTTATAATTAATAATGCATTTTATGATTTTCCTAAAATATATGGGAATCTGCATTTTTTCTTTTTTTTAGTTGGAGTCTCACTCTGGTGCCCAGACTGGAGTGCAGTGGCATGCTCCTGGCCACCACAGCCTCGACCTGCTGGGCTCAGGCGAACCTTCCACTGCAGCCTTCCAAGTAGCTGGAACTACAGGCGTGCACTACCATGCCCAGCTAATTTTTTGGTTTATTGTAGAAATGAGTTCTCGCCAAGTTGCCCGGGTGGGTCTCCAACTCACAGGCTCAGGCAATCCACTCACCTCAGCCTCCCAAAGTGCTGGGATTACAGGCTGAGCCACCGAGACCAGCCAGGAATCTGCATTTTTGCATAAACACAGGCATGAGTACAGAGGCATCCAGTCCCTGCCAATTTCCCAGGTTTTTACAATTGATTCATCAGAGTGGGAGGTGAAGCAAGAGAAGGGGAGAAATTCAAACATCTCATGAGTGTCTGTCCAAACGCAGGTCTGTAACTGATGCTCTCACACTATCTTTTGTTGGTAGACTAGGAAACTGGCAAGAGTAATAATAACAGTAGTGATTGTTAGTACTGTCATTTTAGAGTTCAATTCTATTGGACACTTAGCAAGAACTGTGCTAAGCACTGTGCACATATTTTCTCATTTAATCCTCACAATAAAAGAGAACACTTATACATTGTTGGTGGAAATGTAAATTAGTACACCCTCGATAGAAACAGGCATGGAGATTCCTCAAAGAACTAAAAGTAGATCTACCATTTGATCCAGCAATCCCACTACTAGAATTCTACCCAGAGGAACAGAGGTCCTTATATAAAAGACACTGGCATCCACATATTCATCGCAACACAATTCACAATTGTGAAGATGTGGAATTAACCTAAATGCCCATCAATGGATCGATGGATAATGAAAACAGGATATATACACACCATGGAATACTATTCAGCCATCAAAAAGAATGAAATAGGGCAACCTCCTTGGGTCCCCTCCCACGGTGGAAGCTTTTCTGTCCTCTCAATAAATCCTGCTTTCAGAAAAAGAAAAAGAATGAAATAGTGTCTTCTGCAGCAATTTGGATGGAATTGGAGAACATCACCCTAAGTGAACTAATGTAGGAACAGAAAACCAAATACCACACGTTCTCGCTTATAAGAGAGGGCTAAACTAAGCATCTGCAAAGACATAAAGGATGGTAGAATGGCTGGGTGTGGTGACTCATGGCTATAATCCCAGCAACTTTGGGAGGCTGAGGTGAGAGGATTGCCTGAGTTCACAGGTTCGAGATCAGCGGGCAACTTGGCGAGACCTCATCTCTACAATAAATTTAAAAATTAGCCAGGCATGGGAGACGCATGCCTGTAGTTGCAGCAACTTGGAAGACTGAGGCGGAAGGATCCCCTGAGCCCAGCAGGTCGAGTCTGCAGTGACTGTGAGCATGCCACTGCACTCCAGCCTGGGCGACAGAGTGAAACTCCAACTCAGAAAAAAAGAATGGTAGAACAGACATTGGAGACTCAGAAGAGGGAGGGGAAGGGATGAAGGAATTTTTAAAAATCACCTGTTGGGTATAATGTGCACAAGTGGGAGTGGTGGGTACACTTAAAGCCCAGACTTCTTCACAATGCAACTTGTAACCAAAAAACTATTTGTACCCCCTAGAGATATTAAAATAAAAGAAAAAATATCCTCATAATAACCGGTAATGCTACTCTGAGAGAATAGAACCACTTAGGATAACCTGGTAACCTGAGGTTTAAGGCCTTGAACTCTAGGGACAGGTCACCAGAGTCTGTGTTTGAACTGGCTTTTCCATTCACTATTTTTTTTTTTTTTTGAGTTGGAGTCTCACTCTTGTCACCCAGACTGGAGTGCAGTGGCATGCTTACAGACACAGCAGCCTCGACCTGCTGGGATTAGGTGATCTTTCTGTCTCAGCCTTTCAAGTAGCTGGAACTACAGACACACACCGCTATGCCCAGCAAGTTTTTGCGATTTATTGCAGAGATGAGGTCTCACCAAGTTACCCAGGCTGGTCTCGAACCCCCAGACTTAGGCAATCCTCTCGCCTCTGCCTCCCAAAGTGCTGGGATTACAGGCTGAGCCACCGCACCCAGTCCCACTAGCTAAATTTGACAGAGAGTGAACCCTCCACCATGCTGGTTCCAGAGAAGAAAGGAAAGACCTTGGACCTACTGGAGAATAGTAATATTTGCTGGGCATCTACTATGTGCCAAGTCCTGTGCTAAGTGCTTGAGGAATATAATCTCAACTACTCCTCGGTACAAGCCCATAGGGTATGCATTATTGCTATGCCCATTCGACAGATGGGGAAACTGAGGCTCCAAGAGGCGAAGCCTGGGACTCAAGGTTGAACAGCTAAGAAGCCATGGAGCTGTTCACCTCCTGAGTCCACAGTCTTAGTCCATGTTCTTCTTTCCTCCCCATAGGGGACAAACAGGAAAAGGCCCACTCAGAGCTGTAGGATTTTGACTCCCAGATCCTTCTCTTCTCTTGACCTCTAACCTATGTGGCTTGAGCTCAAAAATCTGTGAAGATAGCAATGGGGGTAAGTCAGCTGGATAGCCAGTTGGCTAGCTAGTTATGTCAGCTAATTAAGTCGGTTAGTTATCCAGCTGACTAGATAGGTAGCTAGTTAGTTAAGTCTGCTGTCTAGCCAGCTGGCTAGCTCGTTAATTCAGCTAGTTAAGTCGACAGATGGGGAAACTGAGGCTCCAAGAGGCGAAGCCCGGGACTCAAGGCAGAAAATGTAAGGATGTATCAACTATTTGGCACATTGGGTGGGGCTGCTTGTGGGTAAAATTCCAGGTGCTCAAGGCAGTAACTCAACTAATAAATAGTTGCCATTTACCAAGGACTCCCGTGTGCCAACCACTTGCCCAACCAACAATCATTCAAGGTGAGCATATGAAGATGAAACCGACACTCCATGAGATTACATCACTCTCTCAAGATAACCGCCAAAGGGAAAGAAGTTCCTGCCAAGTGGGTAAGACTGTGTGTTAATTTCATACAGATTTCCATAGCAATGTAATAATACCAGCAAAAATAACAACAACAATTAATAAGATCCAACCTCAGTCACGCACCTGCAACGTCCCAGCACCTCTGTGAAGCGCTCTCCCCTTATGAACTTGTTCTTTGTCCGCAACACCCCCAAAAGATAGGTCCTGGCATTGTCCTCCCTTCACTGATGACAACAGGCCCCAAATCACTGAACTCCCTCACCCACATTTGCAGAGCCAGAAGTAGAAGGGCTCAACCTGGAGCCCAAGCACCTGTGCTGTTTCCTCTCAGGTCAGACAGATGGATGGACAAACAAATGGAGGCCCACCCTACGGAATTCCCCCACCTCCTGAGGCCAGTGCTCCACACAGAAACGTTCTCCAAAGTTAACGGAACACGCCTGACCGTGTGAGGGCGGTGCATTTCTGGAAGCAGGAACTGCAAGAAACATCACTGATCACAGTAGGGTATTGAACCAATGTTCCAGAACACAGAGGCCAGAGGGGAAAACAATACATGGTGTTCTGGGTGGCAGAGCTACCTCCCAGTACACAGTCAGCTCCAGCCTGAACACCTTACAATAACACTCCCGTCATTCAAGGTAAAAATCCATCCTGTGACATCCGTGACCCTGGAAGGGATAGGAGAGAGAAAGGAGAGCCAATATTTCCCAGCAACTTGCTGTGTTTGGCATCCCCAGGGAGCCCTGAGCTATCCAGGGAAGACGGGTGAGGTTCAAGCCCTGCCACCTGCCAGAATGCCCTGGCCTCACCAGACTAAAAAACAATCCCTCTTCTCACCCCATCCCGCTCCCTGAGCCACAGACAGAGCCTCCTGCACTGTAAATCAGCCCAGCTATCCCAGACCTGGGAGCAGATCCCTCAGGGATTCCCTGCTGGCCAAGCATTCCGAGAATTCCGGGGGCAGCCCTTGAGAAAACAGGCCACGACGTGACCTGATGATTAGACCAACATGACTCTTGCATCCATGA
This sequence comes from Carlito syrichta, assembly GCF_000164805.1. Taxonomy (NCBI): domain Eukaryota; kingdom Metazoa; phylum Chordata; class Mammalia; order Primates; family Tarsiidae; genus Carlito; species Carlito syrichta. The sequence continues at coordinate 560,374 of NW_007259946.1, read as the reverse complement.
CCTGGGAGGACTCACACCACAAGGCTGGAGGCGGGCAGGGGGCCGGGGCCAAGGCACTCACCACTTCGCCCCACCCTTCAAAGCATTGACTGGAAAAGTCCTGAGCAAAGTGCAGCCTGAGGACTTTCCTGGGGTGTGAGCGTCCCTTGGGAGGCAGGATGGCGGCCAGCAGGGAAGAGGCAGTTTCGCTACAAGCAGGAACGTGGTGGGTTTCAGAGTCAAAGGAATGTCCTCTGTTGGGAGCCTGACATTTATTTCACAACATGCAGCATTTTCTAGCGTTGGTCTCAGCACTTACAAACACCAACTGGTAGGAGCGTAATGGACACTGTGCCCATCTTACAGGCCGGGAAACCAAGGTACAAAGAAGTACAATAATTGGCCCAAGAGCACACAACAGGTGAGTGGCAGCGCAGGACTCTACACCTGGGGAGCCTGCCACTGTGAGATTTGCCTTCTCTTTAACTAACAGAGTAGAAATGATATTGCGGGGTGGGGGTAAGGGTCATCCATACCATTTCCCACCATGCAGCCTTCACAGCCCCTGATAAGGTGAGGTCCTGTCTTATCTGTGACAAAGTAGACCTTGAGGCTGGGGCTTCTAAGTCCCTTTGTGCCCTTGCAGGGGGCCAGAGACCACTTTAAATGTTCACACCAAGTGAGGGGCACACAGGGGTGTCAGGCCTTTCTCCGAGAGCTCTACCCACCCTCTCATCAAGCCCACACACGCCCCTGCTAGGGCACTCCAGTGTCCCCATTCCACAGATGTGGAAGCCAAGGCCCAGGGGCATTAAGAAATATGTTCCAGGTGAGGTGTCTGGCAAGTGAAGAGGGTATGTTCATGTCATCTTACTGCATAACAAAGGCCCACAAACTCAGCGGGTTACAACAAGAGAAGTGTTGTCTCTCAGGGTTCTGGAGCCTGGAAGTCCAAAATCACACTCCTTCCGGAGGCTCTAGGGAGAATCCTTGCATCCATGACTGGCTTCTGGTGGCTCCTGGTGTTCCGTGGTTCATCGCTGTATCACTCCAGTCTCTGCTTCTGTCCCTCTGTCTTCCTGTGGCCTCCTCGTCTCTCTCTGTCTCTCGTCTCTCTCTTTCTTTTTTTTTTGAATAGGGGTCTCACTCAGTCACCCAGGCTAGAGTACAGTGGCGTGATCATGGCTTACCGCAGCTTGAACTCTTGGGCTCAAGCAATCCTCCTGCCTCAACCTCCAGAGTTGCTAGGACTACAGGCCTGCACCACCATGCCTGGCTAATTTTCGTAACTATGCTGTTTTAAAAGGCAGAATGGCAGTCAGACCTAATTCAAACCTTACTGCAGCGAGTTGCAAAGTGGTCCCCCAAAAGATATGTCCACATCCTAATCTTTGTGGATGTAATCCAATTTGGAAAAAGGAAAAGATGTAACCTAATTTGGAAAATTAAGTCCTGGAGTTCGAGGCTGCAGTGAGCCATGACCGTGCCACTGCACTCCAGCCTAGGCAACAGAACAAGACTCCATCTCAAACACACACACACACACACACGTGCACGCGCGCGCACACACACACACACACACACACACACACACACACCATCTGAAGACATTCCAGCAAATGCCAGGATGCCAGCCCCTCGGGAGGAAAGACCCTGCCTACCCCAATGGCGCTTAAAGCACAGAAAGCCCACTTCCCTGAGATACCTGCTCATGTGGGAATGGTATAACCCAGGCGTTCAAGTGCTTGGGACAGAAGAACATGGGTGGTCTCCTCACCCCCACTTTTCTTTCCTCCGCTGAAACCTCTTTGACCCTGCTACCTTGTCCTGGGCAAATCCCCCAATTACCTGCCACTTACTCCACACTCTGCTCCCACTTTGGGACCTCCCACAAGTGGGAGTTCACTTTAGGGATCCATGACGTCTGTCTGCATCTCCCCCACCCCCATAGATATGAGGGAGAAGGGCAGTGTCAACAGCCACCTGTGTGGACATCTCAGTCCTCCACCTAGAGGAGTCCCTGGGGGGAGGTTTCTCTTTCTAACAGTTTTAGTGTGATATAAATCACATGCCATGCAATTAACCTCGAAAGTGAATGGTTGTCAGGATAGTCATCCTTATTCAGCCATCACCATGATCCATTTTAGTACATTTTCATCACCTCCCCCCAAATCCTGTACCCATTTGCAGTCAGTCCCTCTCCCATTTCCTCCTTCCTCTGTCCCTGGTAACCACTAAGCTACCTTTGTCTCTGTGGATTTGCCTATTCTGGATATTTCATAGAACTGGAATCATACAATATGTGGTCTTTTGTAAAGACTGGCTTCTTTTACTTACAATGTTTTCTCTTTTTTTTTTTCTGAGTTGAAGTCTCACTCTGTCGCCCAGACTGGAGTGCAGTGGCACGCTCCCGGCCACCGCAGCCTTGACCCGCTGGGCTCTGGAGATCCTTCCACCTCAGCCTTCTGAGTAGCCGGAATTACAGGCAAGCGCTACCACGCCCAGTTGATTTTTTTTATTTATTGTAGAGATGAGGTCTCGCCAAGTTGCCCAGGCAGGTCTCAAACCCGCGGGCTCAGGTAATCCACTCACCTCGGCCTCCCAAAGCGCTGGGATTACAGGCTGAGCCACCGAGCCCGGCCTTACTTACAATGTTTTCAAGGCTCACCCATGTCACAGCATATATAGTATTTCATTCTTTTATATTGCCAAGTAATACTGCCTTGTGGCCGGGCGTGGCAGCTCACACCTGTAATTCCAGTGCTCTGGGAGGCTGAGGCAGGAGGATTGCTTGAGCTCAGGAGTTCAAGACCAGCCTAGGCAACATAGCAAGACCTCATCTCTAGAAAAAAACCAAAAAATTAGCCAGGGTAGCTGGTGTGTACCTGTAGTCCCAGCTACTCAGGATGCTGAGGCAGAAGGATTGCTTGAGCCCAGGAGGTTCAGCATGGGTGACAGAGTGAGACTCTGACTCAAAAAACAAAAATACTGCATTGTATGGTTGCACCACATTTTATTCATCCATTCATTAGTCTATGGACGTTTGGGTTGTTTCAACTTTTTGACTATAATGAATAATGCAGCCGTTAGGGCAGCATTCAAGTGCAAGTTTCTATGCGGACATATGTTTTCATTTATCTTGGGTACCGACCCAAGAGGTACTGGGTCATTTGAAAACACCATGTTGAACCTTTTGATGCCCCCAGAGGGTTTATGTGAAAGACTGAAGTCCCCTCACCAGCTGTATGACCTTGGCCTAGGGACTTGACTTTCTCAAGCCTTCATTTTCTCACTTGTATAATGGGAATGGATCTGCCCAACAAATATTTATTAAACACCCACTGTGTGCTGGGCCCTATTCCAGGTGCTGGTGAGGCTGGTTATTCAGCACAGACTAGACACAGAGAGAGGTAAATTTCTTGTAGGCAGTTTAAATTAAAGTAGGGTAAGTGTTCAGACATCTGGTGTTAAGTCAGACTTGCTGGGGGTGTGGGTGTCTGGTGTGCAATCCGATACCACTTGAAAGATGCAAAGAATTGCACAGGTTAAAAAATATAGTTTATTTTAAAACTAAATTAGAGAGAGAGAGAGAGGAGATTCATCTCCCTCCCCAAGGTAGGGGAGGAGACCAAAGCTTAAGAAAACATGGTCTGGTCATAGCTCAAAGAGCACATGGCCATACCATAGCTTAGCAAGGCAATGGCCACTGGTTACTCGTGGTTGGGTCCTTTTAATCCTTCCCTTTGGTGGGGGAAGGTCATTAGGGTTATTGGGTTGTGGTCTGCTCCAAGTCATCATGAAGGGGCAGGTAAGAGCTGACATCAGGTGATGGACAGCAGGCAGACGGGTGGGATAGTCACATGATTGCTGCCATGGTAATGGAGTCTGTCAGTATCTTCAGATCACAAAGAGCTGATCAGGTTAACTTGGGTCTTATGGGTAGAGGCAAATACTTGGAATAGAAAAGCTAATTAGTAACAAGCCGGGGAGGGGGTTGTAAAGAAATTATCAACAGCTACCTCTGAAAGACCAGTTCTGTCCTTGTCTAGTTATTAGAAGATAAGTTAAGTGAACTGCTAGAAAAACATGAGATTTGGGCAATGTTAAAATGGCTGCTCATTGGACATATTAAATCCATGTTATGTCCTTACATCTTTCTTATCAGTACTCCGCCTCCATCTGAACAACCAGGCACTCTGACCACGCTGCGGGCTAGAATGTGGATTTACCCTCAAATCACAGAAACAAGAGGGTATTACCCAAAACATAGACATCTAAGAAAAGCCCACATCCAGTTAGGCGACAACTTTATTTAGAAGGTCCTTGTGACCTTAGATTAAGAGATGGTCATCAAACTGGTGACCAGATACCTGCCACCCGCCACTCTTAGCTCATGGTTTGCTGAATCATGTTGTCAAAGTATAGCTTATTGTCAAAAGCAAGCCTGTGTCTTCTCTTAAGGAGCCCATGCTGACTCTTGAGCATGCCTTTCTAACATATTCTATATTAAGCTATCCTTGGGACTCACTCTGAAATGCTTTTGTGTGGCAAGGTCAAAGAACCCACAGAGCAGCAGCACACCACACCCCACCCAGCATTATTGGGGCAAATTCCTGCTCTTGCGGAAGAGCTGATTTCCAAGAGAGAGCTGGACAATAAACAGACAACATTTAAATACAGTAAAGTCAATGAAAAAGGGAGAAGGAGATGGGAGAGGTGGTGTCATAGTGTTTATGGAGGCCTCACTGCGGGGGAGAGGGAGTGAGCCTTGTAGATGAAATAGGCCTTGGATGGGTTACAATCATCCCTACTCTCAGGGTCTTGCAGAATTGAATGTAAACACTTGCTTATTTGTGTCCTCACAACCTTGGGGATAAATTCTTGTGAAGGTCGTTCAAAAGCACCATGATTAATTCATTAGAATTCCAAAGCGGCTGGGCTCGGTGGCTCAGCCTGTAATCCCGGCACTTTGGGAGGCCGAGGCGAGTGGATTGCCTGAGCCCGCGGGTTTGAGACCCACCCAGGCAACTTGGCTAGACCTCGTCTCTACAATAAATCAAAAATTAGCTGGGCATGGTAGCACGCACCTGTAGTTCCAGCTACTTGGAAGGCTGAGGCAGAAGGATCACCAGAGCCCAGCAGGTCGAGGCTGCAGTGGCTGGGAACGTGCCACTGCACTCCAGTCTGGGTGACAGAGTGAGACTCCAACTCAAAAAAAAAGAAGTCCAGAGTGGTAAACACAGAGGGTGGGATGAACTCCTCTGCCTTAGAGAAACCTTGGAGGGCTCTGGGAGGAGATGGCATTTGACCAGGGTTTCAAAGGTGGGTAGAAATGAGGTGGGACTGGCTGTCTCTCCAGCTCCCATCACTGGTTTGGCCACTGTAACCTTATGAAAGGAGCCAAAGGGCAGCTCAGATGTGTCAGTGGGGATAGACTCTGTGTAAGTCTAGAGATGAGACTGCCCCAGGCTTCAGGTGAGGGAAGGGTGGCTCCTGGTTTTATGCAAACCACCAGACTGTCCATAACAGAAGCCTTTGTTTTCCTCCAGTGCCTTCCTTTCACCTTTCTCCCCAGCCTACATCAAGAATCTAATTTGAATCAGTTAATTTGGGAGCAGGAGAGAGGCAGGACAGGGCAAGTGTCTGCTTTGCTCCCAGGCCAGCCTCGGGGAAAACCTCCATCAGTGGCACCAAGCCCTCCTTTATCTAGGTTAAATCAATTGTCCATTCGGTCAACAAACATTTCCTGCACACCTCCTCCATGCTGCCCTCAAGTAGTCCCCAGGTCGGGAGCAAGGGAGGCCAGCACCTAAACAAACACATGCAATAAGGTGTTTCTGGCCCTCTGATCGCTGTCTTCATTGGGCACAGAATCCTGAGATCAAGGTTTGGAGAAGGGGCCAGATGCAGGACTGCCTACAGAATGTGCAGATGCAAACTGAAAACACAGCCCTTTCGTTCAAAAAGTACTAAGGATTTCAAGATGGCGACAGCAGACCATTAAGACACCTGTGGACTCCTCCCAAGCATAGGGCCTGTGTGACAGCCCAGGTCACACATGCACAAAGCCAACCTGGCCCCGGCCCTCAAGAAGTTCCTGATCAAACACGAGATCTGGACAGCTGGCTTCACCTCTCTGCCTTCAGTTTCTTGATCTGGAAAAGTGAGTGTGCTGCTGCCGTGAGAATTGAGTGAGTTGTTCAATCAGAACTTCAACCAACCTCGGATCAAAAATTGTACTGAGCACGTACAAACACTTTTTGTGATTGTTCCAGGAACAATGTAGTATAACAACTATTTACATGGCATTTGATCATATTAGGTGTTATAAGTAATCTAGAGATGATTTAAAATGTACAGGAGGATACGCAGAGATTACACCATTTATATCAGAGACTTGAGAAATCTTTAGATTCTGGTATCAGAAGGAGGTGCTGGACCCAATCCCCCACACAAACCGAGAGACGACCATATTTGTAAATTTGCTAGAACAGAAACCAACATATAGTTGGCCCCCAATAAGTAATTCATTCCAATATTGTTATTCTGATAGATTCAAAAAAAGGAGAACAAGCAGGCGAAGTGGTTTACGCCTGTAATCCCAGCAGTTTGGAAGAACTACATAAACCCAAGAGTTTAAGACTAGCCTGGACAACACAGTGAGACCCTGTATCTACAAAAAATTAAAAACTTCACCGGATGCGCGGGCACACACCTGTAGTCCCAGCTACTTAGGAGGCTGAGATGGGAGAATCCCTTGAGCCCAGGAATTCAAGGCTGCAGTGAGCTGTGATCATGCCCTTGCACTCTAGCCTGAGTGACAGAGTGAGACCCTGTCTTTAAAAAGTCAAAATCAAAAAAGGGAAGAACAGCTAATGCTGGGGGTGAGGGAGGGAGCAGTTCCAAGAACCGCTTTTAGAAGTGGTACTGGGTGAACTGAGCCTTGAAACGCAGATACGTGCTCCCCACAAACAGGGGCAAGGATTTGCCCTCAATTTACAGCACCACATGGCAGCAGTTTCATCTTTCTCCTCATTGTGCTTTTTGGAAGTTGTTCAAATCAGTTTCCCTTTCCTGGATCCGCACCCTCTGGTCCACAGGCTCCTCCTTCTCCTAGCTGTGTGTCCTGAACCCTTCCATGCTGTTTCCTTCATCTGTAAAATGGATCTAATCATAGTATCCATTTGGATGGGTTGTTGGGAGGCCCACGCTTGTGCTTAGCACAAGCCGGCACGCAGGGACAGTTGACTATTTCAGTTGGAGGAAGCATCTAGGAATATATATTGGGTTGCAAGAAGAGGTAACTAAGAATGGGTTGAGAGACTGTCTACAAAAGTCAAGGGACACTCTACAGAATAACTGACCTGTGTATCACTTTCCTAGGGCTGCCATAACAAAAAATGGCACAGACTGGCTGGCTTAAACAACAGAAATTTACTTTCTCACAGTTCTGGAGCCTGGAAACCCTAAATCAAAGTGTCAGTAGGGTTGGTTTCCCCTGAGGCCTCCCTGTTTGGCTTGTAGACAGACGCCTTCTTGATGCATCCTCTCCACTGGAGTGCATGCAACTCCAGTGTCTCTTGCACAAATTTCCTCTTCTTATGAGGACACCAGTCAGTTTGGATTAGGATCTGCCTGAATAGTCTCATTTTAACTTAATTACTTCTCGAAAGGCTTTATCTCCAAGTGCCACCACATTCCAAGTACGTTCTCAGGTTAGGGTTTCCACATATGAATTGTAGGAGACACAATTCAGCCTGTAACCACTAGTGCCTTTCAGATATGTCAAGGTCATGAAAGAAAAAACAAGATAAAAGTCCAGACAGAAGGAGTCAAAAGAGTCATGACAACTTAGTGCCACGTGTACTCCTAAACTGGATCCCAAACCAGAAAAAATTGTTTTCCTTGTGTTATAAAGGATGTTAGTGATACAACTGGCAAGATCTGAATGTCAGTAGATTACATGACAGTATTGTGTAAATGTCCGTTTCCTGATTTTGATAAAAGTACTGTGGCTATGTGATGGGAAGTTCTTGTTTTTAAGAAATATACACTGAACTACCTGGGACCACCAGGTGATCATGTCTGCCATGTAAAAGGTTGTAGGCAGATGATGGATGGATGGATGGATGGGTGGACGGACGGACGGACGGACAGATGGACATATGGGTAAATAAAGCAAATGCAAAGTGTTAACAGATGAGTAAAGAGGGGTCTACAGGAATTCCTGGTTCTATGTTTGCAATGTTCTGCCTTTTGAGACTTATGCAGTTTAAAACTTTTAAACGATATGGCAGAGGCAGGGGAGGAAGGGAAGGACAGCTGTTGAACACCTATCAAGCATCAGGCAGCCTCTATGGTCTTACCACAGCCCTGCAAGGTAATTAACGGAACTTCCGTTTTAAATCTGAGGACACTGAGGCACCAGGTGTTTGGCTCTCTTACTCAGAGGTGTTTTAGCCTTTTTGAAAGGCAGCAACAGTTTCCAGGTACCCTTGCTGATAGTCCCACTTTTTTTGGTCAGGGTCTCACTTTGTTTACCAGGCTGGAGTGCAGTGGCACAATGATGGGTCACCACAGTGTTGATCTCCTGGGTTCAGGTGATTCATTCACCTCAACTTCTCGAGTACAGTAAGTCCTCTACAGACAAACCTTCAAGTTGCAAACTTTCAAAGATGCAAACATGCATTTGCATGTCCAGTCACATAAGTTAGTTTACATGTCTGGTGTACATTGTCACATGTGTGCATCCTCCATAAGTGGTTGTGCTTTTATGTACTTTACTGTACAGTGCTATATAGAATACAGAGCCCAGGTGGGTGACGCTGGGGTGGCTGTGAGTGTGCCACAGCACTCCAACCTGGGCAACAGAGTAAGACTCCAACTCAAAAAATAATAATAATAATACAGTAGTACAGTATCTTTATTTCAAGTCCAAGATGTGCAGAAGCAAGCATAAAAAGCAGCAGTGCTAGCCGGGCTCGGTGGCTCAGCCTGTAATCCCACGCCTTTGGGAAGCTGAGGTGAGTAGATTGCCTGAGCCCGTGGGTTCGAGACCCGCCTGGGCAG
>NW_007259946.1:547631-551175 GCF_000164805.1 Carlito syrichta | reverse complement strand
CGGCCACTGCACTCCAGTCTGGGCAACAGAGTGAGACTCCAACTCAAAAAAAAAAAGCAGCAGTGCTGTAGCAGGTACTATATAGCCGATTGTGTTAGTTGAGTACCTAGGATAACTTTGCTGGATTTAAGAACAAATTGGACTTATGCACGCACTCTCCAAATGGACTTGATTGTATGTAGGGGATTTACTATAACTGGGACTACATGGGCACACCACCATGCCCAGATAATTTTTGTATTTTTCTGTAGAAACCGAGGTCTTGCTATGTTGCTCAAGCTAGTCTCGAACTCCTGGGTTCAAGCGATTCTCCTGCCTTGACCTCCTAAAATGCTGGGATTATAGGCTTGAGCCACTGTGCCCAGCCTGTTCCACATCTTAAGGGTGATGTCACCCTCATCACCCAAAGTGGCCTCAGCAAAGGTGCCATCCCAAGGTGAGGCAACGAGTTGGAAGGAGACGGGGAATTATTCCTGGTTTTACAAACTGTTGTTTTCTCTGGATCCCAAAACTTGAGGGCAGGCCTCAGCTCCTTCCGGCCCCACAGACGTTCAGTGTTCGACTAAGATGAAATAAAGACTCAACATGATCTGAACAAAGTGTTTTTATAAACTCATGAAAAGAGTCCTTATTAGAAAGGGCTTAGGCAGGAGGCAAGCATGGGGGTTGCGACATGTCTGATCATTTTCTGCAGACTCCTGGCAAGCAGTGATCATTAGCAGATTTTCTTCTGGGTAGGCTCAGTGTCGGCTCCACATTATGGGATTTTATGGGATTTATGCGCAGAACTTTCCTACAAAGCGAGGTATTACAGAACGGATTAGGCAATTCCAAGAAGCAAAGGTCTTGGCTCCCCTCTCTGCTTTATTTTTTAGCAGAGCTTTTTAGAGGCCCACAGTCAGCGTCTCTGTAGCCTCACACCAGGACTCTCATATCCTGCCAGCACAAAAATAAGCATTCTCTTACACAGAAAGTCATTCTAAAATACTGGCAATATGTAAAAAGACATTGAAAGAAGATAAAAAGTCCCGTGGACTGCCATCACCCACAGACGGCCGCTGTTAACACTGTGCTTCCTTCCTGTCTTTTTTCTGCCTGCAGGCATGTGTGCACTCACAAAGAGCGAGACAGAGCCAGGCAGAGCTTCAGAGCAGGGAGCAGAGACAGAAGCAGCGGGGAGACTGAGCCAAATTCTAACTCCATATCTGCCACTCGCAGGCTCCATGACCTTGGCCAAGTTGCTTAACCTCCATTTCCACAGATACAAAACAGGGTTACAGACCCCACCTCCCAGGGAGTTGTTTTGTTTAAATGAGATTAAATTAAATGATGATAAAGCATTTTGTACACATGGTAAATCCCAACCAAGCAGGAACTAAATACATATGAATATACACTTTAGGTTTTTTCTTTCCAAAATCAGGATCCTATTGATGATTCGATTTTGTATCCTAATACTTTAAGGGTTTCACTGCTATCAATATGAGAAAATGAACTTCTATTACCAAGGAGCTGAAGAAAAAAGAAACGTATAAAATTCTCAATCACACCCTGCTTTCCAGACTAAATTTTTGATGATGTAGTGTATTGTCAAAAGTGTGCATGTTTTTTGTGGTTTTTGGTTTTTTTGTTTTCTTCTTTTCCTTCATGATTGACTACCCGAGGGTACAGATTCACAACATCCAGGAGTTCCATCTGTGTCCAGAAATACTACGTAAAACTGAATGATTTGGGTCAGGCACAGTGGCTCACACCTGTAATTCCAGCACTTTGGGAGGCAGAGAAGGGAGGATCGTTTGAGCCCAGGAGTTCAAGACCTGCCTGGGCAACATAGTGAGAACTCATCTCTACAAAAAATTAAAAAATTTGCTAAGCATGGTGGTGCATGCCTGTAGTCCCAGCTACTTAGGACTGCTTGAACCCAGGAAATGGAGTCTGCAGTGAGCCGTGAGCATGCCATTGCACTCGAGCCTGAGCAACAAAGTGAGACCCTGACTCAAAAAAATAATAATAATAAAGCTGCCTGATTTGGACAAATCGCCCCCTCCTGCCTGGGCCTGTTTCCTCATCTGTTAAGTGGGGATAGCAACAGTGTCCCCTCAGCAGGAGGCTGTCACAGCCGAGATAACCCACATGACACACTGGACCTGGAACCTAGTAAGTGCTCAGTAAAAGGTAAAATAATACTTGTTATTAAGTGTGTCTCAAGTTTGAGGCACAATCTTCATATTTTAAATACCTGCACTTCCATTTGTCTGTTTTCTACTTGCCTTTTTTTTTTTTTTTTAAGTCAGAGTCTTACTCTGTTGCCCAGACTGGAGGGCAGTGCCACACTTATGGTCACCGCAGCCTCGACCTGCTGGGTTTAGGCGGTCCTTCGGCCTCAGCCTTCCAAGTAGCTGGAACTATAGGTGCGCACCACAATGCCCAACTAATTTTTTGATTTATTGTAGAGATGAGGTCTCACCATGTTGCTCAGGCTGCTCTCGAACCCCTGAGTTCAGGCAATCCTCTCACCTCCACCTCCCAAAGTGCTGGGATTACAGCCTTGAGCCACCCTGCCCAGGCTCTACTTGCTTTTATAAACTGATTAGGGTGACATGTCGTAAGACATTAAAGAAATAGACCAAATAGAGCTTTTCAACAATGGAGCTTCGTGGAAGGGGCGTAGGGCCACCATGGCAGGCAGAATCCCATGCCCTCCACCCGCTGTGGCAGCCCAGATGCTGCAGAGGCCAAAGGGCACCCAGAATGCACATACAAAGCCAGGGCGCCCCTTGTCTGCCTCCGCACCTGAAGGCAGGGACTGGACTTGGCTTGTCATCTTCGAGAGCCCTCAGAAAAAGTGACAGAGACGTCATAAATCCTGGGAAGGGCTCATTGTCAGAGACAGTAAAGACGGCTTATGAGAGGTGACCTCAGACAAGTTCCCAAACATTCAGGGGTCTCTGTCCTTATGTGTTAGGACTAAAGGAGATATCACCTGGAAGGAGCTGGAAAAAGTACCAGAGTGTGGTAAGTACTCAGTAAATTCAGAACACAGACTCACAACATCCAGGGGGTCTTGGAAGTTCCATCTGTCCAGAAATACCACTAAAAACTGCATGGTTTGGACATGTTCTTCCCACTCTCTGGGTTCAGTTTTCTCATCTATTCAATGGGGACAGCAGGAGGCTGTCACGGTTAGTTGTGATGACTTAAACCCATCACTAGACTCACATGTCATTGTTCTTTTTAAACTTCTCAATAAAGAGATCAGCAGTAGCAGGATACTGCCGGGATGGGGGGGGCGGGGGGGACACAACATCAATAAGGGTACCTGATCTTAAACCAGGCAAAGTGAAGATCAAAGGGATGCCCAAACTTTTACCTGTACGATGACCATCTATAAACCTAATCCTGAATTGCACCCCCTATCTTTAAAAGAAAAAAGTTTAAAAAGCCTCTCAAGAAAATCTACCCAGGCTCGGTGGCTCAGCCTGTAATCCCGCACCTTTGGGAGGCTGAGGTGAATGGATTGCCTGAGCCCGCGGGTTCAAGACCC
>NW_007259946.1:541808-547611 GCF_000164805.1 Carlito syrichta | reverse complement strand
CGAGGTTGCGGTGGCCGGGAGCGGCCACTGCACTCCAGTCTGGGTGACAGAATGAGACTCCAACTCAAAACAAACAAACAAACAAACAAAACATAGATAAAAGCACTTACGATGCCTTTTTTTGGTAGAGAAGTTTCGTTGACTCTTGGTTTAGAGTAAGGATTTAGTATTCCCATGGTCCCAGCTCTGTCCCCTGGCCACCCAGACCCACCCCTCACTCCCAGCCCCACCCAGGAATGTGTTCCTTGAAGACACTGAAGCCCAGGGAAGGACACCAGCACCCATTCAGCATCTTCTCCCTGCCAGACCCTGCACCAGGCCCTTCAGAGACACAATCTTAGCAGTGGCAAAATTCCCAATTTAGGGATGAGAAAACTGAGGCTCAGGGAGGCAAAAAACCTGCCAGGAGATTACACAGCTAATGAGTGGCAGAGCTCAGATTTAAACTCTGCTTTGCCAACCTCAAACCACACCTGGTTTAGAAGCAGGTGAAGCCCAGAGCCAGGCAGCAGGGGAGGACCACTGGGTGCCCTCTGGCCTCGGTCCCAGCACTCTCAGGTGACACGCTACACCCTGAGGCCTGTTCCCTTGCTCAGCACTCACCTCCCCCACCCTCCAACCACCTACCCCTACTCCGTGTTCCTGCCACGTTCCCAGCCTTGGCTCCAGCCTGCATTCTCACCCGATCCTGGAAGCCAGAATAAACATGGCCTGTCCAGCATCCACTGACATGGAGCCGACAGAACTCACCTCACGCTGCCGCGGCCTGGGAGTCCAAATAATGGAAAAGAAAACTCAAGCCCGTGCCCAGGAAAGGCCGGGGAGTCATAACTCCATGGAAAATGCTCACCTGTGGTGGAGGCGGGGGCCTGTGGACTGAAAGGCGCCACTCTACGTGCTCTTGAACGTCCAGTCCTGTCAGCCAGGCCTCGCAGAGGAGAAAAGGGGTCCCCCTGGCAAATATGCTGTCTTAGGCAGGCAAGGTGTTTCATGAGAGTTTAAAACCATCTCTGGCCTTTGCAGACTTGTTTTCCTGGCTACCTTGGTGCTCAAGCGTCCTCTCTCCACAAGGACTTTCCATTCGCCTAAAGCCTGTTTTTCCCTCCCTATTTCCTCTGGCTGGGCAAGCCGCCCAGGCGGGCCATCGCATACAGATCACGTTCTCTCAGGAGTCTGTCTCCACGAAGACCCTTCAGGCAGCTGATGTGAAACTTCACACAATGCTTTTTTCCACTAGACCAGGAGGTTTTCCAAATCCAGCCCCCTTGTTCAACACTGCCAGCTTGTTCTGCTCAGGGGAAAACAGCCAGTTGTGAAAAAGAGCCACATACATGTCCCTCTGCGTGTTTGCATCAATCGCACCAGGTTATGGGTGTAAAATCCTGCTCTAGAGCTGGAGGAAGGGCAAGGAGGTGGCAGTGGCTCAGCGGCAGGGTCCTGTGACTGCTGTCCCTTGGGAGGGAAGGGACCCCTTGGGAGGGCCCTGAGTTGGCTGCTCATGGCCGCAGAGCCTCCAGGTGTCAGTCTACCCGTCACCAGCTGGTGGCACATGGCCATCCCTGGCTTAAGCACACCCTGTCCTCTTCTGTGTTCTGTCCTGGACCAGCAGCTGGAGCAGGTTTCAAAAACAAAGACCTTACAGCATCTCCCCTCTGCTCAGCCTCCCCTCCCAAAGGTTCCCATCACACCGAAATCCAAAGTCCTCCCCCACCTTTGGGCTGGCAGGACCTGACCACAGCATTTCTCAAACCTCAGTGGCCAAAGGCGCACCTGGGGACCCTGTTCAGTAAAATGCAGTGTCTGATCCAGGAGGTCTGGGATGAGGCCTGGGATTCTGCATTCCTAATTCATGGGCAGTTGATGCTGCCAGTGCGGTGGCCACACTGGGAGCGTGGAAGCCGCACCACCCCGGGAGCGCTGAGTCCTGGAAAAGTGAACTCTTCAGGCTGTCGCTGGGTTCTTCCCTTAAGCCCATAAAGGCTCCTTTCAGGTGTTCAGAGCAGGTCTGGGATGTGAAATTCCAAACTTCACCCGGGAGTTAAGTTCTAGGAGGGGTCCCAAAAGCAAAGGATGGCAGGAGGGAGGGAAAGGCGGGAAGGATGTGCCCCATGGCATTGCCCCTGAAGTCACACCACAGGGACCCTCAGGGCCTGCCTGCTGAATTGTGTACACCCCTCCCTGTCGGTGCCTCCTTCTTCCCAGGGACCTGGTGGGAGGGTAATAGAGGAGGTGACAGATCCTCCCTGGCCGCTGATGCTGGGAGAAGCCCGTGGCTCACAGGGCTGCCAGGCCCACAAACCCACATCCTGAAGGTGGGCAAGTAGAAACTAAGTCCACAGTTTCCCCCAGGCCAGCTTCTGGAACTGCCAACCCCTTTGGGGATTGCCTGACATGTTCTTTTTTTCCTCGGATTCCACCCTGAACCTGTCGGGAAGCATGCTGTGTGACCCTGCACTAGTCACTTGGATGTACGGAGCCTCTGCTTCCTCCTGCATTAAGCAGGCACAGTGACACCCAGCTCCTGGGGCGTCGAGGAAATAAAATGAGAATATGCGTCAAGGTCCTGATGCACTCAAGGTCGCGTTGGGGTCTCAACCTCCTTTCCACCCACCCTCCGCCCTCCATCCCAAACACTCACCCAGGGGAGACGTAAGCAGGACCCAGCGGCCCCCCGGTTGATCTGACCTCTGACCAGGGTGGGCTAGCTGGATGGGGTGAAACGCGTTTCCGTGTGAGCTGCTCGATATCTTTTTGCTTTAGTTTCCCCAGCCAGAAATCAGTGGGGGAAGGGGAAGTATGATCTTTATAAGCCCTTTTAGACTCGGGTATTATCCTTACGTGGGAAACATGTCTGGAAGAAGAGTGGGTATAGTTCGTCAAGCAGACACAAGGGAGGTGGGAGGCTGGGACGGCTCTGGGGCGCAGTGTCCCGTCTGGACCACTAGGTGGCTCCGAGGACAGCGGATGGGTACCGTGGTTTGCACCGTGGTTCCTCTTCTGACTTTTCCAGTTTTCGCCTTCACAGGCCCGACCGCTGCTGGGTGGGAAGAGCCCGGGGCTGCCAGGCTGGGACTCCTTGCCCATTTTTATAGACGGAGAAGATGGGAAGAGGCAGTCACCACAACACAGTCCTGCTCTGGGAATCATAGGGAGTCTGCCCTGCAGTCCGACTTTTGGAGGCCTCGGAGTCTCAGCTCTACAGCCGTGGTAGTGCCCCATTCTCCGCCTCTCTCCTTACCCTCTAGCCAGAGTGGGGTGGGGTGGGAAGAGGTCTGGATTTGGACCCCTCCCTCCTGCACTTTCGGGCTGGTAACCTGGGAAGTGGGATAACTGTAACCCCCTTGCAAGGTCAGAGGGAGGACCAAGCGTCAGAACATAGGTCCTTGGATGTAGGCTAGTTTCTCTTCCAAGCACCTTACCCGATTCACCTGGAAAACCCTTGCCTACAGAACTAGAGGGTCCTTGCAGGTGGAGAGGTAACCCCCAGCCACGTCCCCAGAAATCAGCATGTCTCAAAGTGACTTTCTCACCCAGGCGGAGCATTAAAAATACCGATACCAGCGCACCAGCCCTGCTGAATCAGGATCTCTGGAGGTGAGGCCCAAGAATCCCAGCCTGAACAAGTTGCCGGCTGGAAAGGCTGCCCCAGATTACAGGGCAGCTCCCTGGCCCACTGGCTCCTCCAGTCCAGGATGTTCAGGGGGTGGGAGACAAGCACTTTGAACTGGGGCTGCTTTTCAGTGACTCACCTCCCAGGTTCCTGCAACAGACAACTCTAAGGAGCTTGATCCCACCCTCCAGCAGGGGAGACTCCCGGTGGGGAAGAGCAGGTGGTTACAAGGGGGGTGCCCCGGCTAGGACAGCCCAGGAAGACCCCCGGAGAGGAGCCGCTGCCTGCACAATGCAGGAGCACAGGTAGAGGACGTTTTGTTTACAGGCTTTTGTTATTAAGGAAATTGCTGTCAGTCAAGGTAATTCTAGCTCAGATGAGCAATAAATGTGCTCCCAGCTAATCTTATGGGGATTTTATTGGCACCTGGGGCAGAAGTTCCTTTACCCTGCCCACCCCTCCCCGCAAAGCAAAACCCTGCTCCCCAGCGGTTCCCTCCGGCCACGCGTGGGACGTCGAAGTGGAGGCCGAAGACGACCGCACAGAGGTGGGGAGCAGCTTCCTGGTCCGACCTGGAGGCAGGGGACGACCGAATGCCCAGAAATAAAGCCCTGGGCGACCTGGCTGGATCCAGGCATGCGCGAGCTCCCCCGGGCCTGCCCCGCACGCAGGGGTGGTCACCTGGCCCGCGGGCGGCCCGGGCCAGGAGGAATGTCCCGGAGAGGCAGCCGGCTCGCAGGAGTCGGTTCCGGCGTGTTCGAGTCACAGCTGCGAGCCCTCAGGGACACCGGCGGCAAGTCCCGGCTCGCAGAGACGCGAGCCAGGCCCGGGAGAGCGCGAGTCGCAGCGAGCCCGAGTGCGCGCCCAGGCGCGCGCCCCGCGACGGCGCCGGGGGAGAGGAGGCCGCCGCAGCCACTCAGAAGCACGGCCGTGGAGCCTCCCCACAACTTTAACTGTCAATCAGACTTAATGGGGTATTAAAAAAATGGGGGGGCCAAGGGGCCGCCCTCTCTCTCCGCGCCGAGGCTGCCCCGGGAGCGAATGAATCGGGCCGCGCAGACCAGGGCGTCCGATCCACGCGCGCCCCGCAGCCGGGCCCTCCCCAAGTTGGAAAGGACAGAAAGAAGGCAACAGGCGCTCCGAGCGGGGCGAGAGGGAGCCGGATCGAGCGGCGGCTCCCAGGCTCTGCCGGAGGAGCCGGGGGGCGGGGAGGGCGGGCGCCGGGAGAGCGAGCGCGCGCTCGGGCGAGCCCTGCACGGAGAGAAACTGACACCCGGACCCCCCGCTTCTCCTGCACGTTGCTGGCACTCAGATCGCGTTTAAGCAATTTCCTGAGCCCAAGATCAGCAATGAGTCGGGAGGCTTTCGCGGGCTGAGACTGCGAGCTCCAAGCACTTTTCTGCCCCCCCTTTTTCCCCCCCTGGAGAAGGGGTGGTGGAAGACGCGGGGGGGGGCGCTGCAATTTGGAAACTGCTTTTTTTTTTTTTTTTAATCTTGCACTTTGAAACCGCGGGACTGTAGCAGGGTGCGCGCGTGTGGTTGGTGTTTTGTGTTTTTTTTTTGTTGTTGGTTTTTTTTTTTTTTTCCTCCCTTCTCCTGCCTAAACTCCTCTGTCAGTCTGTAAACATTACCTGAGAATTCCCCAGCCGAAACGGCTGCCGGGGCAAGAAACTTCTTGTTAGAACTTTCCACCTCCGGCTTCCCCTCCACCTCTCCTACCGTCCCAACCTTCTGAGACGCGTTTTCTCCCCCAGAGACTTTATCTTTTTCCCGCCCCCCCTCACCCGGTGCTTTGCATCTGGGAAGAGGTGACTGCAGGTGGGACACCTCTCCCCTTACTCGGGTTATTTATTATTGTTCGGTTTTCTGTTTTGGTTTTTGCTTTTGCTTTTTTGTCGTCGTTGTGTTTTTTTTGTTTTGTTTTGTTTTGTTTTGAAATTTCTGTTTGGCTCGGACCGGGGAGTTTCGCCCCCCGCCCGGCTCCGCGGCGCGGAGGATGGTGTGGAAATGGCTGGGCGCGCTGGTGGTGTTCCCTCTGCAGATGATCTACCTGGTGGCGAAAGCGGCCGTCGGGCTGGTACTGCCCGCCAAGCTGCGGGACCTGTCGCGGGAGAACGTCCTCATCACCGGCGGCGGGAGAGGCATCGGGCGGCATCTCGCCCGCGAGTTCGCGGACCGCGGCGCCAGGAAGGT
>NW_007259946.1:537956-540706 GCF_000164805.1 Carlito syrichta | reverse complement strand
AGAGAGAGGCAGGCTGGGCTGTCTCCAGCCAGCCCAGTGAAGAGGAAGAGCGAAAACGGAATTAGTTTGAAATTTAAACTGTTGTGAACCAGAGGGGTGAAGGGGCCGGCAAAGCCAGCTGATCTGACATGGAACCACATACCTTGGGGATTAAGTAAATATGTACTGTAGAAAACCAAACCTGCATGTAATTCCAGGTTGCTTTTGTTTTGTTAAATACTGCCCTGAGATTTACAATTCCTCCGGGGTGGCTCTGACTGGGACTGAACTTTGGAGCCTGAACTATCGGCCAAAGCTGATCCGATTAACTCTTCCCTAACCGGGCTGGCCAGAGCCTGCTGTGGCCAAGCTTGCGGGGGTCTGGTTGTCCAGGACTCCCTCTTCTCCATGGGTGGTTCGGACAGCTGCTTGACCTTGCAGTTGGAAAGGAGCTCAGAAGTGCTTTTAACCCTTGGACACACTGCATAAGGGGAAAGAAGAGTTGTTCTCTGCAGTTTTGTTTCCTCAAGGTGATGCCTCACTGAAGGTGTCCTAAAGCCCCTTGTGGGGGACCATAAGGAGAGCAGATAAGGGTGTCCTCAGGGAGGAGATGGGAGTTTGGGACAGTTGCGTGTGATTGTCATTCCTTAGCTGTCTGCATCCCACAGAGACTTTCTTCTGAGTCTTCCAGCTGGCCCAGGTCCTGGGTCTCTTACAGCTCTTGTAGCTGATTGCAGTAGGCAGATGAGAAACTCTTAGTCAATCTGGAAAAACTTGACTGACTGTAAACAATCCTAAATTGAAAGAAGTAATGGCATTGGGGGGTGGGTACAAGAGTGCGGCGTGGAGTTCATGCACTGGAAACCCAGTCCCACCTCACTTGAAGTGGACGGCCTCTTCCAGGGAATACAGCCAGGGCCAATTAGGAATATGTCTTACATTGCTGTCAGGGTCACCAGACACGGAATTCATGGGAGCCTGTGACACTTCCAGTGCCACTCTCACTGGGTTTGGTCACTGGACCAGTCAGCATGCCCAGCAGTGCTCCCTGTAACTCATGATTATCTGACCAGTGACTGCAGCAATTTTTTTTTTTTTTTTTGAGTTAGGGTCTCACTCTGTCACCCAGGCTGGAGTGCAGTGGCATGCTCACGGCCACCAAAGCCTCGACCTGCTGGACTCAGACAATCCTTCCACCTCAGCCTTCCAAGTAGCTGAAACTACAAGCATGCGCTACCATGTCTGGCTAATTTTTTTTTTTATTGTGGAGATGAGGTGTCACCAAGTTGGTCTCGAGCCCCTGGGCTCAGGCAATCCTCTTGCCTCTGCCTCCCAAAGTGCTGGGATTACAGACTTGAGCCACGGTTCGTGGCCTGCAGCTACCCTTTAAAGAGACTTGTGCTTGCTGTCACAGTGGGGAATTTGGAATGGTGGCTTCTTGACTAAGTCCATCTAGGGTCAGTGAGAGGACTTTGGGACTACCCCCCAGAGCCAGAAGTGTTTGGGGGACTGGTGGGCTTGGGGGCAAAGTGCCAAGTGTTATGGGGGGTGAGGCATTGAAGGGAGACAGCTGATTGGTCTGGGGACAGGTGTGAACAGTAGGCTTGGGGATGATCCGGGAGTATCCAAGCGCCTGCAGCCTGCAGTCATATTAGACAGGCGGCGGTGTGGAACCACAGATGACTCCCTTCTCCTCTTGGTGGACGTACAGGCTGCATCTGAGAACCTTCCCAGCCTAGATTCTGGTGGGATTGGATCTGAAGGGGAAAGACCCCACAAGGGAGGGGGGGAAAAAAAGGAGCACCAGTCTCTGCAAACAACTGACATGTCCAGGAGATGTCTATTTATTTGGGGCATGAAAGGAGGGGTGCGGGGGAGGTTGGCAACCCAATTTCCCATAATGATCTTGAGTTAAGTAGGATTTGGCAATATTTGTGGGTGGTAGTGAGCCTTTGGCTGCAAAGGTGGCCCAGATAAGGGTTTGTCTTAAAGGGATACAGAAGTTCCAGGAGTTCAAAACTTCCT
The DNA here is from genome assembly GCF_000164805.1 of Carlito syrichta. Classification (NCBI taxonomy): domain Eukaryota; kingdom Metazoa; phylum Chordata; class Mammalia; order Primates; family Tarsiidae; genus Carlito; species Carlito syrichta. The sequence continues at coordinate 538,702 of NW_007259946.1, read as the reverse complement.
AATCAGGTGTCTTTCCTTATCCACATGTTTCAAGATTAACTTAAGCAGGGTCAGTCATGGTTAGGGTCTCCATCCAGAGTAAAGCTTGTGCTGGGTTACTCCCCACTACACTCTTTTTAAAATTTTCTTTCTTTTTCTTTTTTTTCTATTTTGAGTCAGGGATCTCACTCTGTTACCTAGACTGGAGCACAGTGGCGTGATCACAGCTCACTGTAGCCTCAAACCCCTGGGCTCAAGTGATCCTCCCACCTCAGCCTCCTGAGTATCGGGAACTATAGGTGCACGCCACCATGCCCCACTAATTTTTTGATTTTTGGTAGAGATAAGGTCCCGCTATGTTGCTGAGGCTGGTCTCAAATTCCTGGTCTTAAGTAATCATCCTGCCTTGGCCTCCCAAAGTGCTGAGATTACAGGCATGAGCCATTGTGCCTGTTCTCCTTTTTTATTTTCTATGCCCTCCTGGAATTCCTCCCAAGAAATCATTCACAAAGCTCCAGCCCATTCTCCTTCTTCCCAAGGGAACTAACTTCTGGGTAGTAAGTAGTCAGCCCAGACTCGAATCTGAGTTTGACATGGTTTTAGCAGGAGCCCCCAGGAGAAGAAGTGGACTGTTTGTTTGGAAGTATTTGCAGTGGCTATTCCAGGCTTCAGTTCAGCATTGTGTGAGGGGCTGGACTAGAGTCCTGGTCCTTGATTATAGACCCAGGAAGCTGGCTTAATCCCCACCCTCCACCCCCACACCCTCC
>NW_007259946.1:519064-537869 GCF_000164805.1 Carlito syrichta | reverse complement strand
CACACCCAGCCATGGAGGACTCAAGGACCCACTTCAGCAAGGTAGTATGGGAGTTGGCTCGCAGTTCCATCTGCCTTGCTACTATTTCGTTTACAGCAGTGGGTATATAGCCCTATTCCTCAAGTAACTAGCTGTGACATAGCCCTGGAAGTCGATTTGTGGTTCCTCTTCTCTGTCACAAGCATTCAGCAATCCCCATCTTCTTCCCATTCCCAGTACTGGGGCAGCCCATGCCCATCACTGCCTTGACAGTGTCTCCAAAAGACTTAGTTTAGCAAGCCTGTCTGGGGCATCTGTTAGGTTTTTGGCAAGCTCTGCACCTGAGGGCGGATGCTGCAAAGATGAATAAAGACTCAGAGACACAATCAGGTGCTTACTGTGAAGGCACAAATTGCCATGTGTATTCCTTTGGTCACCAGAACAAATCCCCACAAACTCAGTGGCTTATAGCAAAAGAAATGTAGAGGTCAAAAGTCTGAAATCAAGGCATCAGCAGGGCCTCTCTCCAGCCAAAGGATCGATGGGAAGACCCTTGACTGCCTCTTCCAGTCCCTGGCCACCCCTGGCAACTCCTGGTGTTCCTTGGCTCATAGCAGTATCACACCAGTCCCTGCTTCTGTCGTCACATAACCTTCCTCTCTGTGAGTCTCTGTGTCCTCTCTTATAACAACACTTGTCACTGGATTTAAATCCGGTATGATCACATCTCGAGATCCTTACCTAACTGCATTTTCAAAGACCCTCTTTCCAAATAAGGTCACATTCCAAAGTCCCTGATGGACATGAATTCTGGGAAACACTGAACAGTGAAAGCACAAAGGAGCAGTTAATTTATAACAAGGGCTGGTGGAAGGCTTCATGGAGGAAGTGGCATTTGAGTGAGCTTTGAAGATGGTTCACAGTTGCAACCAGAATTGTGAAAGGACAATCCAGGTGCAAGAAACCATGTGATCAAAGACTACACCCGGAGAGAGGGGCAGAAGGGAAGCAAGAAAAGATTGTAGATTGGGATGAGAGCGTTTATATCTCATACTCTGAGTCAGGTCAGTACTGTGAGAATAGGAAAAAGGAGAGAGGAGGTCCAGATAGGTCATCTGTAGGACCCAGAATCATTGGGCCAAAATAGTTGCACTGAACAATTGACATGGAAGATATCAGTGGCCAGTCTCCCTCATCCTCACCCTGCATGGAGCCTGGAAGCAGCCAGGTAGGTACCTGTCCTACCTGTGGCATCTAGGAGAAGTCTTTGAGCTTGGAGCATCAGGTCCTTGGGCTCCAAACAATGGATCTTACAGTGTGGGCTGACCTAAGGACAAACACCTCCCTCTTAATCCCCAGCCCCTCCCTCAGTGAGTAAAGTAGTCTACCTCTGGGTCCATGTGCCTGTAGCCTTGCTCACCTGGGTGGGAGACCAGAGACTGGATTTTTGACCCTGGAAAAGGTACTACCTTCTCCAGGTTGCAACTCAGAAGCCCACCTATAAAATGAGAAGGTGTGCAATGATCTCTAAGACCTTGGCATGCTCTAAAATGCTCATATTATGAATCAGTCAACCCAGGAAAGCAACAGATTCCCAGGCTCCCTGAGTTGCAGGGAGGAGACTTTGAGGGGGGAAAAGCATTTGTCTTCATCCCGATCTCAGCTTTTCTTGCTAGTCAGTAGATCCCACTGAATGAAAAGGAAGGAACTTGGAGTTGGAAGATACTTTGTGTCCTCACTCCATAGGGCGCACCACACCTATTCCAAACTCCCTTGACAGCTGCCAGGTAGTTGTCTGTAGATGTTTGTGTTTTCAACCTATAGCTTTCAAGAGAATAAAAGCCCAGGTTCCCTAATAGGTCAAGGAAAATTTCCTGGTTTTCATCCTCAAATTGCCAAATTGTCTACTTGGGCTACAGAGAATGCTCCCTACATCTAGTGATACTGAGCCTGAGTCAACAGGTCTACTTTGGCCTACCTAGCCCTGAGGGGTAATTCTTGTTCAGTCTTCAAGTTTTTCTGAACCTTCATCTTTCAGACCAAGTGCATCTGTTGATGGGTGAGCAGAGCCCTTCTGAGCACTTCACCATCATGGCTATGTTCTCTGGTTCATTTCCATCTTGGTATTTGTCAAGGCTATCCGTTTTGAGAAAATGATCTCAGCTGTATTGATGAGAAGGTGTCCCTTCTACCCAGGAAATGTACCTGATTGTCACAGTCACTGTAACTCACCCCTGAAGGCCTTGTCCTAACGTGCCACCACCAGCAAAAGCCTACCTAGTTTTGAGTATCCATGCAGGACGGGTTCCAGACATTGTCCCTTATTCTCAGACAAAAGCATGACTGCTCCTAGTATGGCAGGAGACCGTTCTAGTTGTTGCCTTCAGGAGACGCAATCTAAAAATATAGGTCTGTGAGATACTTGAAAGGAAACATTTCAACAGATTATTCAGATGATCAGAAAACAGTTGATCCCAAATGAAAATGAGAGAAGCAAATCTATTCATACACTAACACCCCTAAATGTGTGCTTGTCTGCTACACCCCTTAGATGAGTGAGATTAGAGTCTGAACATGAGTACATGCCCAGATTCTTAACGAGAGAGCCTGGGTTGGCAAGCAAATGCTTGGTGGGAACTCATTCATTCATTCATTCACTTATTCATCCTGTCAACACATTTATTGAGTACCTACTGTGTACCAGGTGCCATTCTGGATGCTGAGGATATGGCAGGGAGCACAGCAGATGAAGATCCCTACCCCTGTAGAGCTGACATGTAGTGAAGGAGACAGATAAGAAGCAAGATAGGCCAGGCTCAGTGGCTCAGCCTGTAATCCCAGCATGTCGGGAGGCCAAGGGTAGTGGATTGCCTGAGACCACGGGTTCAAGATCAGCCCAGGCAACTTGGTGAGACCTCATCTCTACAATAAAAATAAAAAATTATCTGGGCGTGGTGGCATATGCCTGTAGTTACAGCTACTTGGAAGTCTAAGGCGGAAGGATCACTGGAACCCAGCAGGTCGACACTGGGGTGACTGTGAGCATGCTACTGCACTCCAGCCTGGGCGACAGAGTGAGACTCCAACTCAAAAAAAAAAAGCAAGATAAATAAAATAGGCAGTATGCCAGAGGAAACAAATGAGGCAAGGAGGACAGGAACAGGAGGGAAGGTCACACTGAGGCAGGTCATGGGGTAGGGGCCAGCACTCCTGGTAGAAGAAAGAGTGAGGGCTCTGAGGAGAGAATGAGCTGGAGGGCTTTGGGGAACAAGAGGTGGCCAGTGTGGCTGGAGCAGCAGTCAGGGGGCACAAGGAGAACTGAGGGGGCAGGTGCTGGCTCAGAGTGGGTGGACCCAGCTGACACTAGGACCCACCTTGGCAACTCTGAGTAAAACTGGGAGCCATGCGAGTGTCATGCCCTATCTTTGACTTCAGCAGCATCACTTGGCTGCTGTGATGGGGAAACCAGTGAGGGGGTCAGGCCAGGGACTGCAGACCAATGAGGAAGCCGCCAGGTTTCTGCAGCTCCCCCCAGAAACATCACTGCCCACACATGTGTTGCTGTCTTCTTTGAGAGCTTCTTATGCTCTCAGATTTGTACTGGCATTTTGGAAGATGCTGAGGGACTTCCTGCAGTATCTTTCTGGTCAGAATGGAAGTATATGGGCTGAGGGAACTGAAGAGTCTAGGTAAGCCTGTATGCCACTGTTGAAAGGGGTAGGAGTCACCGGCACCCAGGCCTTGGGGGTCTGCTGGGCAGCCCTGCTCACAGTCAGGTTCTGATATGTTCTTCTGGTAACTCAAGTGAGGAGTGACTACCAGCCTGAGGGTGACGTGGCTCTGTGAAATTGTGACTATGTCCACTTTGTTCATTGATTCAGCAGGCTGGGCCTCAGAGATGCCATAGGGAACCACATAGACAAGGATCCCTCCTCGTGACACTTAGTGTCCTTGGAGTGATAACCATCTCAGATTGAAGTCCTTGATGCTTTGGAAGGATGAGTGGACTCCAACAAACTGACTTTAAATGACAATTATTTTTAATTCCTCCTAAAAATGAAATAAAGTCAACTGGTACCCAGAATGAAGGAGATGCTTTTCTGTTCCACTTTGTCATAGCCATCTGGAGCATTGTGGTCACTGTGGATCAACACTTTGAGAGGATCCTTAAACAGTTGGAGAGTGTCCAGTGAGCAGGCTTGGGATAACAAGGGCTAGAAACCATGAATTGAGTTGGGTGGCAAGTCCTTGGGAGTTTAGCTGACTACTTAGGAGGCAGGAGGCAGCTGCCTTCCAATGCCACAGAGGCTTGAAACCTATTCCAGATGATTCCGGAGGGCCACATCAGTCCCATGGGGAGGGCTTGGCAATGCAGACCCAAGCCCTGCAACAGGGGCACCTTCCTGTCCTTTGGAACAGGACACTCTTTAAGCAAACATAGTGACATGGTGTAGAGATTCCTGTATCAGAAGAAGTTAGATTCTAGATGACCTCCCTTCCACCCCTTGGAGTTAATGAGTCATTGTCACTGGAGTGACATCAGTAAAAACAGTGACCCAGGCAGAGTCAGAAGGCAAGAGGAGGAGAGAATACCAGCATCAGTTCACTAACACTTGAAAATTCAAAGAAGACAACCCTTCTCAGTGTGACCCCAGGGCCCTCCAGTCATTGTGTCATTCCTTTGTCTGGGTTTTTCAGGGTACTGGAGAGCAGGAAGGAGGTGGGAGGGCGCAGGGTGGGCACGTGTTAATATCCTTCACTCTGAACTTCAGTCCTTACTTCAACCCCTGAGGTTGGATGCTGATGGCTTCTTTGGGCTCCTAGGAATTTTTGTGATTCTGGTAGTACCTTGACTGTAATATATGACTGTAATACCTTACATGACTGGTAATAGACACAAATGGAAATATATATGACTGTGGTACTATATGAGGAGACTTCAAAAAGTTCATTGGAAAATGGAATTAAAAGATAAAAAGCAATAAACTTTATTTCCCAACATTAACTCAATTAAGTTCAAGATGCTTTTGTAAGTGATAATAACAGCCATTTAGTTCCTCTCTAAAGAACTGAAGGTCCTAGGAATTTAACCATAGCAATACAGTCTTTTTTACATTATTAACACAAGAAAAATAGGTACCCTTTAAAGATTCTTTAAGATTAAAAAACAAGAAGTCAGAAGGAGCCAAATCAGGACTTTAAGGTGTATGCCTAATTATTTCCCACTGAAACTCACAAAATTCCCCTTTGATGAGAGAAATGAGCAGAAGCATTGTCATGGTGGAGAAGGGCTCTCTAGTGACATTTTCCTGGGCATTTTTCTGCTTAAATTTTGGCTTTTTCAAAACACTCTTATAATAAACAGAAATTATTTTTCTTGACCCTCTGGAAAGTCAATAAGCAAAATGCCTTGAGTGTCCTAAAAAGCTGTTGCCATGACCTTTACTCTTGACCAGTTCACTTTTGCTTTGACTGGACTGCATCCATCTCTTGGTAGCCATTGCTTTGATTGTGCTTTGTCTTCAGCATCATACTGGTAAAGCCACGTTTCATCTCCTGCTACAGTTCTTTGAAGAAATGTTTCAGGACCTTTATCCCACTTGTTTAAAATTTCCACTGAAGGTTCTGCTCATCTGCATCTGATCTGGGCTCAGCAGTTTTGGCACCCATCGAGTGGAAAGCTTGCTTAATTTTAATTTTTCAGAGTTGTATGAATTGAATCAATTGAAATGTCTATAGTGTTGGCTATTGTTTCTGCTGTTAATTGCCTGTCCTCTTCAATTAGGGTAAAAACAAGATTAATATTTTCCTCATAAATTGATGTGGATGGTCTTCAGGTTTCATCTTCAACATCTTCTCTTCCTTTCTTAAAATGAGTTATTCATTTGTGAACTGCTCATTCCTTTAGGGCATTGTCCCCATAAACTTTTCATAAACCACCAATGATTCACCATTCTTCCACCTAAGCGCCACTGTAAATATGATATTTGTTCTTGCTTCACAGCAAGAATAGCAGAATTCCTGTTGCTCTGATAGGGGCTCTTTTCAAACTGATATCTTATCCTTCTTAGTGCCTCAAACTAGATCCTGTTCAGGCATGTTATAACAAGTTGGTATGAGTTTATTTTGTGCAAAATGTTTTGTGTACATTTTTTAAAAAAATCCATGCACAGGGGCCGGGCTCGGTAGCTCAGCCTGTAATCCCAGCACTTTGGGAGGCTAGGGTAAGTGGATTGCCTGAGCCCATAGGTTCGAGAGCAGCCCCGGCAACTTGGCGAGACCTCGTCTCTACAATAAAATAAAAAATAGGTGTAGTAGCGCGTGTCTGTAGTTCCGGCTACTCAGAAGGCTGAGGCGGAAGGATCACCAGAGCCCAGCAGGTCGACGCTGGGGGTGGCTGTGAGCCACTGTACTCCAGCCCAGGCGAAGGAGTGAGACTCCAACTCAAAAAATAAAAATAAAATAAATAAAAATAAATCCATGCACAGTTTCTTCATAATACACCTTTCCCATGAACTTTTTGAAAACCCCCTCATACATGATTGTGGTAATATACACAATCATGGTAATCTGCCTGGCTGTGGTAATATACATGATGTCATGCTGTACAAGATGTGGTATTCTATGTGACTTGATACTATACATGACTGTAGTGCTCAATGTGGTATTTTACAGGACATGGGTATTCTACATGACTGTGTTACTATACATGATGGGATACTGCATGTGACTGTGGCGCTCTACATGACTATTACTATACATGATGTGGTACTGTATGTGGCTGTGGTCACATATATGATCATAGTAATATACATAACTAGTACTGTACATGATGACTATGGTATCATATGTGGCTATGATAATATATGTGGCTGTGGTAATATACATGACTGATACTGTACATGGCTGTGGTATTGTACATATCTGTAGTAATATAGTGATATGCTGGTACTGGATGTGGCTGTGGTAATATGCATGATTGGTAATATCCATGACTATGGTACTGTGGGTGGCTGTGACAATATACATGACTTTGGTGATAGCTGGTGATATATGGGGCTATGGTACTGTACATAACTGCAGCACTCTACATGACTATGTTACCATACATGATGTGATAATATACATGACTAGTACTGAACCTGACTATAGTACTATATGTGGCTGTGGTCATATATATGTCTGTGGTGATATACATGACTGTGATACTGTACGTGACTGTCACTATACATGATGTACTGTACATGACTGTGGTCATATATTTGTGGTAATACACATGACTGGTACTGGACATAACTATGGTATTGTGGGTGGCCGTGGCAATATATATGACTCTGGTGATAGACATGTCAGGTATTATACATGGCTGTGGTACTCTCCATGACTATGTTGCTGTACATGATGTGGTACTCCACGTGACTGTGGTCATATATATGATTGTGGTAATATACATGAACGTGGCAATATACATGACTGGTACTGTACCTGACTACAGTACTGTATGTGACTATGGCAAGATACATGACTGTGGTGATAGACATGACTGGGACTGGACATGGCTGTGGTCCTACGTATGATTAGTGATACACAGGACTGGTACTGGACATGGCTGTGGTGTTGTACATAACCGGGGTTAATATCTACAACAGTGGTGATAAACATGACCCAGCACTCTACTTGACTGCACAGTGCTTCTTCAAACTCATAGTCATGCCTGACTTTCTTGACCTGCTCAGTGCCCTCTGAGATGCAGGCGAAGTAGGTGCCCCAGGACAGGTAGCCAGGGGCTGGCTTTGAACCCCGGATTCCCAACTTTGACACTAAAGCTTTTCCCACGGGGACAGATAATCACAGCCTGGCCTGGTCTAGCTCATTCAGGGTCATGGAGAGGTCAAAAGACAAGCTGTTAAATAATGGGGCCCGGGACACAGAGGGTTCTGGAGAGAGGTTTGATAAGCAGCAAATGAGTCAACAGGATGAGGGCAGGGATGTAGTTAAGTCCACTTTTACACAAACATTTTTTTGGAGCACTGAGTAGTGGTATTTGCATACAATGAATGGGATACTTGCCAACGGATTAAAGGAGTCATCAGTCATCAGAATTTATTTTAAAGGGTTGGCTGCCAAGCAAGAGTCTAGCACAATTGAATGTCTTTCATCTGGCAACCAGTGTAGCACCTGGAATATGCAAGGCCCCAGCTGTTGAGTTAGGTAGAGAATGCACCCTCTAACTCAACCAAAGGTCACTAAGCCGGACCCTCCCAAGTGACCTCAGAGCTTTGATCACTGTAAAGTAAGAGAAATCTTAGACAACTTCTTGAAGGAGGTGGCAACTGAGGGTATTGCAGTAAGTCAATCTTTTGCTGGTTATAGAGCCCCTCGAGACTCTGAAGAAAGTAAGAACGTGCAGTGACACACATTTTTATACTTTTAAGGGGTCCTGGGACCCCTGATGCCTATCTGAGATGCTAGGTTAAGAAGGCTTAGACTGTATCCGGTTAAAATCCATCCAATTCCTACAAACTTGCCTGCAGGTCTGGGACCAGAGATCATGGCAGAGGCAGGCGACACTCTGATACCCTGTGATGCAAAAGCTGGGACCAAGCTCAGAGTGGACAGTCCAGAGCTATGACTTGGTGCATCATGTCAATAGTAGTCAGCCAGGCAAAGGCCTTTCATACCCACCAGCCTTCCCCTGCTTCGAGGAATGTGACCTTAAATTCCCTTTGCGGCGGCCTTTTGGGGAAGGAGCTTGGAAAGCATTTTGATCAATGAAGCATGTGATCATTTCGTCCATGCTGAAACACACTCCCAGGCAGGTGTTTTTAGGGGACGGTCTCCTGTCTTGTGTCCCACTTCTCCCAACATCTGAGCCCCACAGGCACCAGCACAGACCTCAGCACCAGTGAAGGGTCCCGGACCAAGTTGTTTTTTGGGGTTTTTTTTTTTGAGTTGGAGTCTCACTCTGTCGCCCAGACTGGAGTGCAGTGACCACTCCCAGCCACTGCAGCTTCGACCTGCTGGGCTCCGGCGATCCTTCCACCTCAGCCTTCCGAGTAGCCGGAATGACAGGCGTGCGCTACCACGCCCAGCTAATTTTTTTGATTTATTGTAGAGATGAAGTCTCACCTGCCCAGGCGGGTCTCTAACCCACAGACTCAGGCAATCCACTCACCTCAGCCTCCCAAAGCGCGGGATTACAGGCTGAGCCACTGAGCCCGGCTCCGGACCAAGTTTTAAAACTGGGTTCTAGAGCACTCCAGGAGCTCCAAGAAGGTGGGGCCGAGTGGGAGGTGGAACAGGGAGGGTTCTCAGTGACCCTGTCTCCATCTGACTAGGTCAGCTTCACTTCTGTTTTGTAGCTTGCAATTCCATGTACAATTATGGTGTGCATTTTGAAAGAATGCCATTGCTTTAAAGAGAAGGGGAAAAAAAGGCTTGAAAACGACTGTTATAGAAAACCACATGGCACCCTTCCCCTCTCCCATTGACCCTCACTTGGCTTTGCTGAGTGTCATGTCTTTGGTTCCTCACCCTTTGGCTCTTTGCCCCCAGGTGTTGTAGCTTGTGCACTGACGTACCCTCCTCTCAGCTTGTGTCTTTGCCCTTAGGGGAAGTCCTCATTTCCACCCCAGGCCCTGCCCAGCCCTCAGCCAGGACACCTCTGCCACTGAGGCACCCACAAGCTAGAAGCCCTAAATACTCAGCCTCTCCAAACCCAAATTCATCCACCAGAAAGGACTCCCAAGGCTTCTCCTGGTTTCTCTCTGCCTTTAAAGCACCAGCACTGGAAGAGAGTGACTTGGCCAGCCCCAAAGCCAAAGAATGACCCATTGGCAACGCCACACCAGCTGAGGTCTTTCAAATGGCAGAGGCCCGCTCTGGCCAGAGCCCTCATGCAACTCATGGTCCAGCCAGGGCTGCCAAGAACCAGTTCCTAATTGCATAGACTCTAGAGGACCCCCCCCCAAGAGCTGCAGTGTGACCTTGAGCAAGTGACTCTATCCCTCTGGGCTTGGGTGTCCTCTCTGAAAAAATGAAGGTGTGGAGATTGAGTGAAATAACTTCTGTAATCTCCTAGTTTGTGGTGAGAGCATTGCAAGAGATGACCACTCCTTCCAGTGGCGGTGGTGGTGGCTGTGAGGGAGGGAGACGGTGGGTTCCCTGCCACTCAAACTCTGCACCTTTTGCATTGGACCAGATGCTCTGCTGGGCACGTGGGTCAAAAGGCAGAGAACTTGCTTGCCTGACTCACCCTGGTTCTGGGATCCCCCCACGAAAGGGAGAATTTCGTCCCTGCCACAGAAGCGGGGAACTTTAACCTTTGACCCTTTCTAGACGTCTGTGGGAGGACTCACTCCCCCACAGGAAAGGCTCCAAGCCTGGCCGCCATCCCTCCCACTCGAGGACTCATCCCTGTTAGGATGACGGGTGACACAGCCCCTTTCTTCCTAGGCAGGGAATGGTCTAACACGGGCCCTTCCTAGACCCAGGAGAGAGGCTGGAGAGTCAAGTTGGGGGCCTGGCCTCCACCCTGGTCTCAGCTGCCCAGTCCCCCACAACCACCCAACTTCCCCTCCACAAGGCATTACTCATTTTCATCTCTGCGTCCAAGTGGCTCAACTGGTCAGGGCTGAGCTGTGGTGAGCCCAAAGTCGGGGGTTACCGTAGCAACTCGCCATGCTTTGTGGCTGCTTCTTGCTATTCACAAGGGCAGGGGGCCAGTCCTTCTCACTTACTAGGTATCTCTGGCACCTGGCACAGTATGTGGCACACGGTAAGCACCTAATAAATGTTTGTTGCCTGAATGAATCCATCATAGCTAGTTAAGCCAGTGATTACTGAGCACCAACTTCATGCCAAGGACCCTTCTAAGTACTTGACATGTACCAAGGGCATTTCCTCCCCGTAGTAACCTTCTGATGTGGGTGCGGTTGTCATCCTCCTCTTTTTTTTTTTTCTTTTTTGAGTTGGAGTCTCACTCTTGTCACCCAGGCTGGAGTACAGTGGCACGCTCACAGCCACGCAGCCTCAACCCACTGGACACTGGCAATCCTTCCGCCTCAGCCTTCCAAGTAGCTGGAACTACAGACGCATGCCACCACGCCCAGCTAGTTTTTGTGATTTATTGTAGAGACGAGGTCTCACCAAGTTGCCCAGGCTGGTCTCATACGAACCCCCAGGCTCAGCCAATCCTCTCACCTCAGCCTCCCGAAGTGCTGCGATTACAGGCTGAGCCACCGTGCCCGGCCTGGCCGTCATCCTCTGCTTACCCACAACACTCTGAGGGTCGGTAACTTAAAATCACGTGGCTAGTGAATAACCATGTAGGATGTGAACCCAGGGTGTCTGCTCATCACCAGTGAGTCTTGCTGCTTCTTTGTTAATCACTCCACAGAAGAGACCATGTCAGCAGCCCCCAGTGGATTCTGTGCACACGTGGCCGTTAGCAGCCAGGGAGTTTCCATGGGTCAAACAGCATTCACTGCAGCCTTGCTGGTGAGAAGTCTGGAGGGCTCCTTCAGATTGGTTTATTGACTCATGGGACCAGAAGGTTCCTGGTTGGGCTAACTTCAGGCATGTCTCAGGGCCTCAGTGTTTTCAGGGTGCAGTTTCTGCCTCGTCTCCCCCGATCCCTTTTGGCCAACCTCTGTTTACCCCTGTCCCTTGCTGTTCCTAGCTTAACCCTCCCAGCTTCCATCAAGTGGACAGGCAGGTGTCCTTTGCCTAGCAGTTCTGGAAGAATCCAGGGAACTGAATCTTCCCGGCAGTGACTGGGAAGAGCCTGAACCAGTCACTGTAAAGTGCTCTAATTGGCCTGCTGTGTGTCAAGGCTGGACCCTGAACCAGGGATATAGCAGCCCCAGCCAAGCTGGGGCTTTAAATATGGGGAGGTGGGCTTCTGTAGGAAAATTGGGCTTCTGTAGGGAAATTGGGGTGCTGTGACCAGGAACAAGAAAACCAGGTGTAGACATCCAGTGTTTCTCCTTGTGGAAAGACAATAGCCAGTTTTCAGGCAGTCCTCCAGGTCTAAGCCTGCAGACCTTATCAGATCATTTTCTGACACTCTCTGAACAAAAAGGATGGAATGAACTTTTCAGCATTGAGCTGAAACCTCTCCGCCTTCAGCGAGTTTGTAGTTCAAAGTGGCAAAGTGTGCAGCCACCAAGGTGGTCCAGCAGGTTGTCAACAGACTTTCTTTGGAATCTCTTCTGGAAGATTTAAGGCCACTGTGTGAAGGAAGTCCCTTTGCTAGGTCCTGGTTCCTACTGAGGCTCCATGGGTGAGAGGGCAGATCTGCCTCCCCTCCAGCTGCAGGCAGGGGAGCAGAACAGAGCTGCTTCTGGGTCCTTCAGGGGACCGAGGGGATTTGGGATCCCTGTAAAGCTTCCAAAGCCCAGCACGCGGTAGCTCCTCTCCCAGGCCCAGTAGCAGGTCACCGTGGGGAGCAGGGGGCCAGCATGACCACAAAGGGCAGCATGGCCTTCATGCAAGCAAGCGGTCTTATCAGACACGCCGTGTGGAGTCCGTCCACCCATGGCTGCCCATCTCACCTCCTGATGTCTCAGTTGGCAAAGTGGGCTGGGGAGGGAACAGTCTGCCTTGGCCTCTCTCAGCCACTTCCCTGTGAGCGCACAGCAGAGGAGACAGGATAGCAGGGCACAGGGTCAGTGTGGCCTGGGGACACACTATGCCCTCTGAGTGTCCACCCCTCCGCAGCAGGCAGATTCATTGCCTCGGCTTTGGAAATATCTCCTGAGCCTTCGAGTCAGTGGGAGTGTGTGTGTGTTAGTGTGAGAGTGTGTGTGTGCAGTATCTTAGAGTGTAGTAGTTCAGACTTTGAGCTCTGGAGTCAAGCACACCAAAGTTCACATGCTGGTTCTTATTCACTGCCTATGTGACCGTGGGCAAGTGACTGGGCCTCTCTGAGCCTCAGTTTCCTCATCCGTCAATGAGGATTAAATGAGTTTACGTATCTAGTCTTGAGTGCAAAATGAGTGCTTACTAAGTGCTGGCCAAGATGGTAAGCTGTAAATCATGTTTGACCACATCCTCCACAGCCATCTCCAGGGTGCTTATTTAGGACAGAAATGGTTTAATTGATGCTGGTTGGTTGGTGGGGAGGGGTGCTACGCCACGGAGGGGCCATAGACTTTGACATGGCCAGAGCTGGGCTGCAATCCCAGCCCTTCCGGCTTCAGGCCCTGGACCAGTCCCTTGGCCCATCTATATGAGATTCCTGTGGCTGTCGCAGCAAATGACCACAGACTCTGTGGCCTGAAGCAACACGCATGTCCCATCCTACAGTTCTGGAAGCCGGAAGTCCGACATGGGCCTCCCTGGGCTAATATCAAGGTGCCGGGGCTGCACTCCTTCACACGGAACCCCTTCCTCGCCCTTCCCGTTTTTTTAGAGGCCAGCTGTGTGCGTGGACTCGTGGCCCCTTCTTCCATCCTCAGAGTCAGCCAGGTTCCATCACCCCAGCCCTCCCCCTGGTCTCATCTCCTCCTGCCTCTCCCGCCTCCCTCGTCCACTTTTAAGGCTCCTGTGATTACACGGGGCCTTTCTGGGGAACCTGGACAATCTCCCTATCTGAAGGTCAACTGACAGCACATTCCATTCCGTCTGCAGCCTGATGTCCCCCTTCCCATAGAAGGTAACATTTCACAGGTTCTAGGGATTAGGACACGGGTGTCTTGGAAGCGTGGTGGGGGAGGGTCAGGTATTCTGCCAGGCATGCCATCTGAGCCTTGGTTTTCCCATCGATAAAGTGGCAGTGCTAAGCCGGGCACTTTGGAAGGCCGAGGCCGTGCAAAGTGGCAGTGCAATCCCAGCACTTTGGAAGGCCGAGGCCGGCGGATTGCTTGAGCCTAGGAGTTTGAGACCAGCCTGAGCAACACAGTGAGACTTTGTCTCTGCAGAAAGTTGAAATATTAGCTGGATGTGGAGACACGCGCTTGTAGTCCCAGCTGCTCAGGATGCTGAGGTGGAAGGATCGCCTGAGCCCAGGAGGTCAAGGCTGCTGTGAGCCGTGATCGTCATGATCATGCCTCCGCATTCCAGCCTGGTCAACAGTGTGAGACCCCAAGTCAAAAAGTAAAAAATAAAGTGGCAGTGCTAGTCTCAGTATCCCAGGGACCTTGGGAGGATTCCGTGAGTTTGCTGAGCATGCTGAATGGGCTCAGAAAATGTTGGTTGCGTCTGTCCTGAGCACCTGCTGTTCAGCTCTGTTCCAGGTGCCACATGAAGTCACCAGGAGCAGAAGACGTAAAAGTCCCTGCTGTAGCACCACTGGCAATAGAGCTGGCCACTGGGGAGGATTTGCCCTTAGAAAGCAAAACAGAAACGGGGGACCTTAATTGTGCCCCCACAGTAAGTGGGCAGCTTCTCAACAGAAAATTCTAGATTATTCCAGAGCGCTTCTTTCTACGGGGTAGATTTGACGGGAGGGAAGGGCCTTCGGGGCTCTCCTAGGTCACAGGGACATGGTAGGCATTGCATGAGTATGACAAAAGAAAAAGGCATACAGGATCCCAGGCCCCATCCTCTGTCTAGCTGGGGAGGTGGGCCAGTAACCCACAATGACACAATGGTGGGGTGGGTGCTTTGATGGGGCAGATTGTGGCAGGAGCCAGCTCTGGGCACAGACGGGCTTCCAGCCAGTCTTTGGCACCAAGTGCCAAAGTTGTTCAGCAAGTACCACCCACGTGCTAAGCAGTTCACATGGACAATCTGATTTGCTCCTCAGAGCACCCCTGTTACTGTCTCCATTTTTTTTTTTTTTGAGTTGGCGTCTCACCCTGTAGCCCAGACTGGAATGCAATGGCCGCTCCTGGCTACTGCAGCCTCGCCCTGCTGGGCTCCAGGGATCCTTCCGCCTCAGCCTTCCAAGTAGCTAGAACTACAGGCGCACGCTACCACACTCGGCTAATTTTTTGATTTATTGTAGAGATGAGGTCTTGCCAAGTTGCCCAGGCGGGTCTCGAACCCACAGGCTCAGGCAATCCACTCACCTCAGCCTCCTTAAAGATCAAAAAACAAGGGCTCAGAGAGGTTAAATGTTTGCCTTAGATCCCACAGAACACGTAGCCATGGGATTCAAATCTAAGTAGCCTGTCTTCTAGGAAAGGAAGGAAGCCTGGCTATGCCTAGGGTTAGGGTCGAAGGTGAGGTACAAGGATGAAGTGAAGAAGGAAAATATCACTGGCAGCGGGAAAGAGCACGTCTAGAAAATGGGAGATGTGAGCGTTTGGTTCCTTTGGGGAACCCAAAAGACTCTAGCCTGGTCGGAAAAAAATATGAGGTGAGGGGTGGGGAGAGATGGGCCCGGCCACACCTCACAGAGCTTGGTGGTTGTGAGATGGAGTTTGGATTTGGTTGGGAGAGCACTAGGGAGCCACTGAAGGTCTCCTACAGGATGCG
This sequence comes from Carlito syrichta, assembly GCF_000164805.1. Classification (NCBI taxonomy): domain Eukaryota; kingdom Metazoa; phylum Chordata; class Mammalia; order Primates; family Tarsiidae; genus Carlito; species Carlito syrichta. The sequence goes on along the minus strand of NW_007259946.1, from coordinate 522,467 downwards.
TGACTGGACCAGATTCACGGGAGGAGAGAGAAGCCTGATTTTCCAACAGAATTCTCTGATGTTGGAGGGATGGGACACTCTCTGAGGACCACTACAAATCACTTCCTGGGTGGTTGGTGCTGAGGAAAAGTCCCGCCTCCTCTGGCCCCTTGGACCAGGGCCCTGGGTTGGCTCCCTACATCCAGGCCTTTGCAGGGCGTGCTGTCCAGCCATTTCCGTTGCAAAGTCCCCCTTCCCCTGAATCCCCCAACCCTCTGGGACCACATCCCCAGCCTGACAGCATGAGGCCAGTCAGCCGGAAGGGTCAACTCCAAGGCGGTTGACCTTCCTCCCAGCAGAGATTAAACTGATTCCTAATTAATAGCCTGTAGGATAGTTACGTTGGCACAGCTTGCAAGTAATTTAAGGCTTGTCCTCGGAGGCCAGTCTATAAATTATGTTTAATTATCTGTAGGTCTCCCTGGGACACACCATCCAGTGTATAGTTGAGCATTCCAGCTCAGCGACCTTGGAACTTCACGTCCGAGCGTGGAGGTGCTCAAAGAGTCGCTCCAGGAAAATGTTTATCTTTCCTTTTCCAAAACAACAGCTGAAGTTTTTTTACCTCTCCCAGAAGCTCCCAGAGGTGCCACCTGCCAGGGTTTGGGTCCCTTGGGGTCCCCGCTCAGCTACTTCCTGGTTGTGCTCTCGACTGATTATTATCACTTCCAGGGCCTCAGTGTTCCTTCTTTAAAATGGGCCAAGAGTTCAGGTCCACAGCCCTGTATCTGAAAGCCCCTGGGGCCAGTTGTGTTATAGAGTTCAGATGTTTTGGACTTTAGAAATGCAATGCAACACATGGACTATGTACTTACTGACGCCCACAGTAGGGTCTGGGAAGCCCCTCACCTCAAACACAGATAAGCACAGCGGCAGGATACGAAGACCAGGAATCGCCTTGTGATGATTCCGGTGAAGGCTTGCTCCCAACATGTGGGTCCAAGTTAAGAAAAACGTGGGACTTTAGAGCTTTTATGACCAAGGACAAGGGGTTGTGAACCTCACCGCTGAACTCAGAATCTCCTGGTTAAACACTGTTTATGCTGAAGACGGTTGTTATCATTATCTGTGCCCTGCTTCTCACATGCCTCCAGGCCTGCCTCCACTTCCCTGGGCATGTGAAGATGGATGCGTGGGTAGTTAGCAGATGTCGGCCCTCTGCCGGCGACATGTTGTGTGTTTTGCTTCGTGGAGCGTCTCTGCCAGAGCTGTGCTTTGTGACCTGGCATTGGGTCCCCCTGGGTGTTGCGCCGTGTGTGACAGCCCAGGCTGGCATCCTAGGTTGTAACCCATGCATTCCCACTGGGCCCTGTGCTTAGAAGGGCCCTGTATTTGGTTTAAGCCTCTGCGGTCACCATCATTCAATACTTCACAATTTTTGAACAAGGGGCCTTGCAAATTAGGTGTGTGGGTGCTACGAGAGCCATGCCACACAGGTTGACAACTTCATCCCTTCCAAGATCCCCTCAAAGGAAAGTCACAACAGTTTCACAGGGGAGGCACAATTGCTTTATTCATTCATTCACACGCAAATCAGGCACCTGATGACCAAGGTAGGTCCAAGAATTCTTCCAGGCGCCTCCATTCTAGAGCACATGGGTGTTTGGGGGAATGGGGGAGACAGACAAAAACCAAGCAAATTACTATTATAACTTCAGAGCAAGTTGCAGTGGTTCACACCTGTCATCCCAGCACTTTGGGAGACTGAGGCAGGAGGATCACTTGAGCCCAAGAGTTCGAGACCAGCCTCGGAAACACAGTGAGACCTTGTCTCTGCAAAAAAAAAAAAAAATCAAAAAATTAGCGAGGGATGGTGGTGCATACCTTGAAGTCCCAGCTATTTGGGAAGCTGAGGCAGAGGATCACCTGAGCCCAGGGGGTGGAGGCTGCAGTTGAGCCATGATTGTGCCACTGCACTCCATCCTGGGTCACAGAGTAAGACCCTCATCTCAAAAAAAACAAAAAACAAAACAACAACAGCAGTAGCAACTTCAGATAGCACCAGCATGCTGTAAAGACAAGAAACCAGGGTGACATGAGTTAGAATTTCAACACTGACCTCACTGGGGAAGCTGGGGTTGCCCCCTAGAGCTAAACTGTGCCCTGCTGCATTTCAGGGGCGCATGTTAAAGATCTGGGGTCCTTTCTGGGTTCCCCATCCCCCACAAGGCAGGGTGGTCAGGAGTTCGTGGGGTCCAAGTAGGGCAGTCAGTGGGGGACTCCGCAGGCCCAGGGACTATCCGCCCCTAAGGCCCTGTCCCCCAGCATTTCACGGTAAACTCTGGGAGCAGGTAGGTGAGAAAGGCTGCCTCGGTTTCTCTGAGCATCTTCAAGTTCTTACTATACCAGCCCCCAGCCCCCAGCCCCCAGGCTTCCGACCAATGCTTGCAGCTTGGCAAGCATGTTCCTGCACTTTTGACCTTCCCCACACTAGCACGGGAGGCCAGTTTCCATTTTCCCCACTTCCCCAGATGGAGATGGTGAAGCCCAGAGATGCCAAGTGACTCATCCAAAAGTCACACAGCAAATCAACTCCAGAGCAGATTCCTTGAGGCCCCAACCAGGCTGCTTTTCATTCCAAAGGGCAGTTTAGGCGTTGAACGCTGCCAAGGGTATGCAGGCCAGGGCTGCACTGAAAGCTCCGTGGAATAAACAGGCCCCCTGCTTCCGAAAGCGGGGAGGGGGGACAGACAGCTCCCCCACCCCGGTTTCCGAAGGGTGAGAGGTTGAGTAAACAAGCCTCTGCTTCCAAAGGGGGGATGGGATGGGCAGCCATGAGGACACTTGGCCATGAGGACGCTTTCTACCTCTTTCTACCTAGAGGACATTCCCTGCCCCAGGCTTCTCCGGGGGCGGTAATGAGCTTCCCAGAAAGCCTAGAGCAAAGACAGGCACTTCCCCAATCTGTCCCCACCACGAAAACCCAAAGCTGACCCCAGCGGCCCAGCCCTTGCGTCTGGAGGCCCCTTGGGGAGGCAGGGACCAGGTCCCTAGCGAGGCTGCCCCCAGAGGTGTGGGAGCTGCCAGCCCCCGGGATGCAACGGAGGAGGCAGATGCTCCGGGGGAGGGAGGCCGCCGCGGCTGGGCCGGTGCCTGCCAGGGGGCGGCGAGGGCTGTAAGGGCGGTTCACGCGGCGGCCAGCAGACGGGCTGCGTGTTGCAATGTCTGGTGGCGTTTGCAGCATCCTGTCCGCGTGTGCAGCTGGGGTAACCTCGGGCCGGCAGAGGAGCGTGTGTGGCTCGCAGCCCCCGCGGCCGGAGGCTGCTGGCACCTTGCATCTCATTTACAGCTCCGGGTTCAGCCACAGGTCAGCGGCGCCCATGACATCACGGCGTCTGTTTACCGCCCGGTCCCGGCGAGGGAG
>NW_007259946.1:489168-517877 GCF_000164805.1 Carlito syrichta | reverse complement strand
CAGCCTGTTTCTACCCTCATTCCAAACTCCCATCCTGGTTCCTACCCCCACTCCAAACTCCCATTCCCCAGTCAGACTTGTTCCAAAAGCCAAGCCAGAGTCGTTTCTCTGCTCACAACCCTCCCCATCTACTCCCATCTCACTTGGAACAGAATTCAAGCACCATGGCTGGAGTCTCCCACCGGCTCTGCCACACTGGCCTCCCTGGTGTGGAAGCTTCTTCCCACCCCAGGGCCTTTGCACTGGCTCTTCTCTCTGCCTGGACTACTCTCCCCCGAGACGTCTGCAGGGCTCCTTCCCTCACTTCCCTCCCACTCTGCCAAGATGTTACTCTAATCCAAAAGGCCTTCCCTGCCTCGCCATCCAAATGCCACTTGGACCCCAAGATCCCTCCATCCAAGCCCCCTGCGTGGTGTTGTATTCCTCCCATGCACTTTTGGCCAACTCTCTATATTATTTGTTCATGTGTTATTGTCCCCTGACTTACACACACACACACACACACACACACACATTCCACAGGAGTGGGATAAATTTATTCCAGACACAACTCAATAAATACTGCTTTAATGAACAAATGAATGAATGAGTGAGGCAGGACAAGGGTATCAGAAGAGCCTGGCTGTGGAGCCAAGTTCAAATGTTGCTTTGAAACTTCTGATAGTGCCAGCTGCATGAGTTACTTAGACCGTCTGAAGCAGAATCCCATTTCGCAGAAGGTAATATTGACAGCCTGCCCTGCGCTGGAAGGGTGGGTGACCCGTAAATGCTGGCCTGTCCCTCCCCTTCTTGGTACCTCCCCCAAGGTCTCCTGGTGCCCTCCTTCAAGAGGCCTTATGGGGGATCTGGGGCAAAGGCCATGGGGTGGCAGCCAGTGACTCTCGCAAGTCTCTCTGCCTCCGCGTTTTGCCAAGTGCCAGTCACAGGCAGATGGGAGGTACAGTCCTCGGGCCCATCTCATGAGCCATGAATGTTAGTGGAAAGAAACACCAGCCCGTGGGTTTCTGGCTGGAAGTGAGACCATCCCTGGAGGGTTTTCCAAGTGATCCCAGAACCAAAGCTGTTCATAAGTGTTACCCTGCGAATAAGGTAGAGGCTTCGCCCAGCCTTCACACTTGGTGTCTGTTGTTGAGCTCTAGCTCTTGGCAGGATGTGGTTTTAGGGTCTGAGGGGTGCTCCCTGTCCTCGGGTGTCCATCACAGGGGAGACACATGTGTCTCAGCAACTGGAAAAGAAGAAACTAGGAAATCCAAGGCAGGGTTGGGGTTGGGGAGCTGGGGTTTTGGGGGTATTCTGCACGAAGATCTCTCAGGTAAAGACACACCTGAGCAGAAACAATAGGAAGAGAGGACGCCTTGCAAGGACAGGGCTTCTTGGGGGAAGAGAACAGAGAGCAGCTGGTGCAAAGGCCCTGAGGCAGAAGTGGGCCAGCCATTATGCAGGCAGAGACCAGCGAGCCCTGGAGGTAGAAGCTGAGGACAGACAGATGGGGTCAGATCAGGAAGAGCCGGCCTCACAGGAGACACTAGATACTTCCCCTGAGACGGGGCGTAGGGAGTCGTGAGCAGAGTGACAAGGTCTGACACATCCTAGAAGGATCCATGGCTGCTGTGTTGATGACAGACTGAGGCAGGGGCACTGGGGCAAGGGTGGGAGCAGGCAGACCTATGGGGGCCATTGGTGGGGCCCAGGGAAGGGGTGCAGGGGAGGGGTGCTGGGGTCAGGCCCAGAGGGGTGGCTGTGAAGGTGGTGAGACGCTTCTGGATTTCAGAGATCAGACTGACAGGGTTCATGGGTGGATCGGGTGCTAGGGGAGAGAGAAAACACTTCATGTGGGACAGTGAAGAGGGTGAGGGGGTTGGAGCATGGTGGAGACTGGAGCCTGGCACGGGTGGGACACAGGCTCTGAGGCTTACCATCCTCGGGAGCCTCAGGCTGGGCCTCCCTGCCTCATCCGTGGATGAGAATAATGATATGCATCTGTGTTTGTTTCCTGGGGCTGCCACCTCAAAAGACCTCAAGCTGGGTGACTTATGGCAACAGAACTTCATTCTCTCCCAGTTCTAGAGGCTGGAAGTCCAAAATCAAGGTGTCTGAAGGGCCCTGCTCCCTTCAGAGGCTCCAGGGGAGGGTTTTCCTTGCCACCTTTAGCTCCTGGCAGCTCCTGGCACTGCTTGGCGTGTGTCTGCAACCAATGCGGTCTCTGGCTACCCTTCATGCAGCCTTGCTCTCTTCCCTGTGTGTCTTTCAGAGGGACATCTGTCATTGGATTTAGGACGATCTCACCTTGAGATCCTTGATTACATCTGCAAAGACCCTTTCTCCACATAGGGTCACATTCACAGGTACCAAGGGTTAGGACTCAGACACACCCTCTTGGGGGATACAAGTCAACCCTCTGTACCATTCCCGGGCAGTCATGAGGACTCCATGTAAGTGTCTGGAGCAGAGCCCAGCATACACTGACAGCCCAGGAATTGCTCGCTGTGGCGGTGGTGAGTGCTTGCCTCTGTCCCTCCCTGTTTCCTTGGAGACCAAGGATGCTCTGGGCACACCCCAAACCCCTTCGAGGCAACCTCCCCACTCTGGACACTATTCCGACCTGCACTCAGGAGACCAGCTTTCTGTCCTCCCATCTGAGCCCTGTCAGCCCCCCAGTATCCTCACAGAGGGACAAGGAACATCACTGTCACCATTTCATAACCACTTGATCGTCAAGTCCGTGAGCCACACCAGGGCAGGTGGCATCTTTCCCTCCTTCCCAGGGAGGCAGACACCTCTCTGCCCAGTCCTGGGCACACAGCATAAGCTCAGTGATGCCTGCGCAGTGCACAGGTATGTGATCTCACGGAGTCACTTTGCTCCTGCAGGTGAAGTCAGTGGCTGAGGGCACAGGTTGGGGTCCCGGCTGTACCGCTGAGTCGCCTGGAGCTAGTCTCTTGCCCCTTCATGTCTCAGTTTCTCGTATGTGACACGTGGCTCCTCCTCCCAGAACTGTCGGAGGGCTCAATGCCAGACTGTGCTGGGTAGTGAGCCTGCATGTGCACCGGGGCTCCCTTCACCGCTGTGCCTCCCCAGGGGCTGGTTCCAGGAGGAAGTCTCTGCTCCACTCCAGGTTGCAGTCAGGGACCTGTGGGAGTTGACATCGCTAGCTGATCTAATTCGAGGAGCTTCATAACAATCTTCCCCAGCAGCTGAGCTAGCCGGAGCCAAAACCTTCTGGGCAGGCCAGGCCAGAACAGAGGCGGGAGCCAGGGAGAGGCCATTCCACTGGGTGCTGGGGAGAGGCCTGGTGGCGGTATACTGCCCACAGCCTAAGGATCTCACCTGCGTCCCTGACAGACCTGGCGGCTTTTGTCACCTCTGGGTTTGGACCTGGGGTTGGCCATGGGACACCTCATCTTATTATTATTAACATGCTAGCAGAAAATAGATGCCCCCTTGCTGGGAGAAGAGCCCTGTACCCTGTTGGGGTGATGACTTCATGGAAGACCCCCTCTGGGGCTCGATGTCTCACCTCCTCTGGACAGCCCTGACGGGGCAGAGCCGCACAATCTAGCAACCTCTCTGTCCCTATCCTTCCACAGGACAGGGTGCAGACTGGAGTGTGGAGAGCCTGGAAATAGGCACCCTGGAAGAAAAGATAGAAATGATTAGTAAGACCAACAAGATGGGGTTGGGTACAGTGGCTCACACCTACAATCCCAGTACTTTGGGAGGCCAAGGCAGGAGGATTGCTTGAGCCCAGGAGTTTGAATCCAGCCTGGGCAACATAGCAAGACCTCATCTCTACAAAAAAAAATTAAAATATTAGCAGGGTGTGGCAGTGGGAGTTTGTAGTCCCATCTACTTGGGAGACTGACAAGGAAGGATTGCCTGAGCCCAGGAGGTCGAGGCTGCAGTGAGCCCTGATCATGCCACTGCACTCCAGTCTGGGTGACAGAGTAAGACCCCGAGTCAAAAATAATATACATGTTATCTGGCCATGGTGATTCATGCCTGTAGTCCCAGCTACTTGAGAGGCTGAAGCAGGAGGATCGCTTGAGCCCATCCTGAGTGACAGAGTGAGACCCTGAATCAAAAAAAGACCCTCCTTCATCCACAGCCTCGGCCTGGGAACTTAGAGACCAGTCATCCAAACTTACCTGCAGAACCGGCTGTAGGAGCTTTTCTCGGGGAGCAGAGGCTTACAAACTGAGTCCTGGGGAGCCCTGGGGGTCTCATGAAGAGCCCCTGGGGCCACTGAGGGGCAGGCGGCTGGGCAGACATCGTACCAGGCCTCCCCTCACCCACCCATGCAGAGCAGTGGCACTTTATAATTAGGCTTCCATAACAGTCATTTCTGCAAAGACTCTGCTGCTAAAACAAACAAACAAACAAAACAAAACAAAAAACAGTTTGAATGCTCCGCCCCGCAGCAGCTCCCCAGTGGCACAGCGCTATCTGAAGCTTTCCTTCTAGGGATGGACCCCCATGGCATCCCTCTTGCCGTCACCCATTGTGAGTGCTGGCCTGACACCTGGGCACACCCAAGCCCCTCAGCCCTTCTTCCAATGACAAGCCTTCAAAATCCATCCGCAGTGACCGGGTGCTGTCTCGAAACAGCTCCTTTTTGTTTTCATTCTTGAGATAGGATTTTGCTCTGTCGCTCAGGCTGGAGTGCAGTGGCACGATCACAGCTCACCGCAGCCTCGACCTGCTGAGCTCAGATGACCCTTCTGCCTCAGCTTTCCAAGTAGCTGGAGTCACAGGTGTGTGCCACCACACCCGGCTATTTGTTTTTTTTTTTTTATTTTTTTATTGTAGAGACGAGGTCTCGCCAAATTTCTCAGGCTGGTCTCGAAGCCCTGGGCTCAGGTAATCCTCTTGCCTCCACCTCCCAAAGTGCTGGGATTACAGGCATAAGCCACTGTGCCCGGCTGAAGGAGGGTCTTCCAAGTCAGGCGGAAGGCTGGGATGGAGAGATGGCTAGATTCTGTGGCTCTGCCCCGGTCAAGGCTCTGTCTAGGGGAGGCAAGACGTTGAGCCCCAGAGGGGGTCTTCCAGGAAACCACCCCAGTGGTCCAGGGCTCCTCTACTGGCCTACTGGCAAGGGGATCTATTTCTATTGCAGTGTTAGTAATAATAATAACAGCTGGCATTTATAGTGCCCTTCCTTAATCCTCCCAACCACCCTTCAAAGTGGGTGTTTTAAACCTTAGCTCATAGAGGTCAAGTTCGTGTCACTCCTAAGTGGTCTATCTGAGAACTGAGCCCAGGCAGTGGTCCAGAGCCCAGGCTCCAGGCTCCTCCACGCAAGGGATGAGGGATAGGGTTTCTCCTGCGGAAACAGGCAGATGTGAGGAGGGAAATTCACACTTCTTCTCAGCAGTGCTCCTGTTCATTCTCATCCCACCACAAGGGTGGGTTTTTATTAACAGCCTCCTGCTGGGGGGTGGGGAGGGGAGTGCCATGCACTCCCCACGCGGCGACCTACCTGCCCCACCACCTGAACTGCTGTGATGCCGGGTCTCCGGTGGGTATTTCCTGGGTATTTCCTGGCCTTCCCAGCCTGCAGCAGTTGAGGAGTCTGCAGTGGCTCCTCTGGTGTTTTGTGTCCTTCCCAGCCTGCTGTGGTGCGGGGTCTCCAGTGGGTATTTCGTGGCCTTCCCAGCCTGCAGTGGTAGTGGGATCTCCCAGGGGTGTTTCGTGGCCTTCCCACCTCACGCCCAACCTGTTGTAGTGTGGCATCTCCAGTGGGTGTTTTGTGGCCTTCCCACCCCGCCCCCAGTCTGCTGCGGTGTGGGGTCTTCAGTGGGTGTTTTGTGGCCTTCCTGCCCCACACCTGGCGCGTCGTACTGTGGGGTCTCTGGTGGGTTTTTTCTTTCCCTCTGAGAAGCCAACCCGCACCGGTCCAGCTCCCAGTCACGGGGCCCATGGACACGAACTGGCCTGCCAAATACCTGCTGGGGAACGTGGGTCTTTTTGGGGCTGCCAGTTATAAACAGATGCTCCCCCTGGGACCTGCCCAGAGACCACCTGGCTCGTGTCACTGTTGGGATGGTACTCTGCATCTGAATTCCAGGAATGAAAGCCAAGTGTGGGCATTCACGCCCACCCTCTGGCCTAGGAAGGAAAGGCTGGCTGAGAGGAAACACTTGGTATCCCCCCATCAGCAGATTTTTCTTCTACTTTTTCTTTTCTTTTTTTTTTTTTTGTAGTGACAGGGTCTCACTCTGTCACCCAGGCTGGAATGCAGTGGCACAATCATAGCTCACTGCAGCCTCGAGCTCCTGGGCTCAAGTGATCCTTCCACCTCAGCCTCCCAAGTAGCTGGAATTACAGGTACGCATCACCATGCCTGGCTAATTTTTTTTTTAAATGTAGAGGTGGGGGTCTTGCTATGTTACTCAGACTGGTCTCGAACTCTTGATCTCAAGTGATACTCCCACCTCAGCCTCCCAAACACTGGAATTATAGGCATGAGCCACCACACCCAGCAGATCAGCAGATTATTCTAGAGGCTTCCTGAGGGCAGTGCCGTGTGATGACAGTAGCTGAACTTTTACTCTGGGCCTGGCCCATGCAGAATACTGGGGTTATGAGATGAATAAGATTCCCTGGAGAACTGGACAGGGTCATGGGGGAGGCAGGGGTGTTCTCAAATAGGTCAGTGTGTTCACATCTGGGCGCTTGTAGAGGGTGAACAAGGGTGAGTGTTAGCCATGAGGAACAGATGTTCTGAGTCACATTCCTCTGCAATTATGAGCTGTGTGACCCTGGGTGGGTCACTTTATCTGTCTGAAGCTATAAAATTATAAAACCTATAAAATGGGGAGAGTAAGCATACCCACCTCGTGGAGTGGGAGGATTAGAGGAGGCTCAGTAGACGTCAGCCATTATACGGCACTATTATTGTTGTAGGGAAGATGGAAGGAGCAGCCAAGGACGCTGCCCAGCTGAGGGGGCATTCAAACAGGGTTTTGCAGAATGCATAGGAATCCGCAGATAGCCTTGGCATTTAAAACAGAAATGCCAGGTGCGGTGGCTCATGCCTATAATCCCAGCACTTTGGGAGGCAGAGGTGAGAGGATTGCCTGAGCCCACAGGTTTGAGACCAGCCCAAGCAACTCATCTCTACAATAAATCAAAAAATTAGCCAGGCGTGTTGGTGCATGCCTGTAATTCTGGCTACATGGAAGGCTGAGGCAGAAAGATCACCGGAGCCCAGCAGGTTGAGGCTGTGGTGGCTGTGCCCATGCCACTGCACTCCAGTTTGGGTGACAGAGTGAGACTCCAACTCAAAAAGCAAGAAAATAAAATAAAATAAAACAGAAAAACAGCCTGTGCTGGGCACTAGCTGGGGTCACAGGAGAACCCAGAACGGGTGAGATTTAGTCCCTGCCCTCCAAGAGACCAGGATATAGACTCCAAGCGGCAATAGCAGCACACCCAGGGTCGAGTATACTGTGCAATGAGTGACATAAGCAGGAAGCTCTGGGTCCCCAGCAGGCTGCTCTGCTCACTCATTCACTTAACAAAGGGCGGGAGATGCAAATAGACAGTCACCTCACAACAGATGCGAGCCTCAAAGGGCACCACAGGGGCAGGGGGACAAGTGGGACTGGACTCACAGGCCAGCTTTTATCCCACCTTCTGTCTTTAAGATCGTAAATTACGGCACCTGTTCTTTAGCGACAGACATTTTTCGCTTTTGCAGACAAACATAAAGAAGCCAACCACAGCCGTGACCCAGCCCCGAGATGCCCCAGTTCCTGTGTGGCCTGTTGACGCCCGTTTACCTGCTACATGTTTAGAGTTGCAATGACCCTGTATGGATAATGCCGCGTAGACTCCTGAGCATTTTTCCAAGCCATGACACTCGGCTCCTCCTCCCACGGGAACAACCAGTAGCAAGCATGTTCTGAACACTTAGTGGGTGCCCGCTCTGTCGGCCTCAGCCCCCACAGAACCCTTTGAAGAGAGGAGATGCCGTTTCTCCTATAGGAGAGTGAGTGGTGGTCCCTGGCAGCATGTGGAGCCAGACAAGGCTGCGGTTCAAATCCCAGCTCCATCACTCAGTTGCTGTGCGACCTCAGACAGGTTGCTAGACTCTCGGAATGGCAGTTTCCTTATCTTTAAAATGGACATAACATGGCCACTGCATACATTCCCCAGTTCAAATGAGGTTTCCTTGTTTATTCTTTGTCCCACTTACTGTCATTGTGACCAACTGTTTTCTCATTCCTTTTCTGCCTGCCACAAGCTGACGTGGGTTGCCTGAGGCAGGACCACAGCTCTTTTGCTCTCTTTTGGATGCCCAGTGCTGGGCACAGTGCCCAGCCCACAGCAGGCTCTTGTGGACTCCTGGCAGATGGACAGACGGGGCTGTCGTGGACACTGAGCGACACTGGATGCTGGGGATGGGCTGGCTGGATAGGGGGAACGCCAAGTTCTGGGACGTGAGGGGTGGGGAGCAGAATTCTCAAAGTGCACAACGTCCCACCATGCCTGGTGTTCCTGGGGCGCGTCTGTAGAGGGCCAAGGCTCTGGGTGTGAATCCTCCCTCTGCCACCTGCTGTGAGGGCAACTTTGGGCAAGTCATATAATTTCTCGGAGCCACAGTTTCCTCTGCTCTGAAAGTGGATAATGACAACCCTCTGTGCATAGGGCCTGGAGGGGGTCAGGCAGAAGCCACAGTGAGAGTGGCTCTGGGTCTGAACAGCGCAGGCCAGCGCTCTGGAGTCCAGAGGCCTTTCTCCCCTTCCTGCCTCCTGCTCACCAGTCATAAGGAGGGGGAAGGGGGCCCTGGAGGGAAGGGAGGCTAGGAGAAGGCCAGCCACCCCAGCCCTTGTTGATAAGCCCAGCTTAAGGGGAAATCCGGGCCTCTGACCTCCCAGATGCTCACAGACACATAGACATACTGAGAGACACACATACACAGAGACACAGAGGCATGCACAGAGACACACGGAGACACAGAGATGCTCACAGACACAGATTCACAGGGACGCTCACAAACATACACAGAGACACACACACACAGATGTTCACAGAGACACACTGAGAGATATGCTCACAACCAGTCACAGAAACACACAGATACAGACAGCCACTCACAGGAACCCACAGACACAGATACACAGAGATGTTCACAGACACACACAGAGACACAGATACACAGAGATGCTCAAAGACACACACAGAGACATACTGAGAGACACACACAGAGACATGAGCACAGACACACAGAGATACACTAAGAGACATAGAGATATACAGAGACATACGGCCACTCACAGAAACAGACGGGCTCACAGAGACAGACACAGATACACAGAAATGCTCACAGAGACACACTGAGAAACATACTCAGACATTCACAGAGATGTACTCACAGACACACAGATATAGACACAGAGACACAGTCTGTGAGTGTCTGGGAGGTCAGAGATAGACACACAGACGGATGGAAAGACATATTCACAGACACACACACTCAGACACACAAAGAGACACATAAGTGGAGAGACACACACTCACAGACACAGACACACTCAGAGAGATGCACACAAACACACTGACAACCCACTTACAAACATGCCGAGACTTGCATAGACACACTCAGCGAGTGTGAGCCCGGCAGCCTGTACCGTGCTCGCCTGTGCTAGCCTGAGGCTAGCCCTTGCCAGCTGGAGCGGGCTCCTCACAGCCAGCCTGGGGTGATTTCAATGTCCTGGGAGCCCCAGGTCTCACTGACAATCCAAGTAGACCCTTGAGTCAAAGCTGCTGCCACCCTACGTGGCTCCATCAAGAAGGAGGGGTGATCTCTTTCCTTTGAGAGATGGTTTAACCACCTTCCACCCTATCCCACCTGCATCCTCAAACTTTTTACTCATTTACGTAACAAACAGCATATGCTGTGCTAGGCCGATGAGAAAATGAACAAGACAGAATTGGGGCCCTTAGGGGGATCCCAGCCCAGGGGTTTGCAGGTGAGGAGGCAGAAAGGTAAACCTATCATAGTGCCGGGGAGGTGGGTTACCTCCCAGCCCACCAGGGGTGTCCTCAACAGATCCCTGAGAGGAAATAGTCAAGCCTTAGGGCCCCACCTGGGTGGCCTTTCCTGGCCATGGAAGACAGCAGGGCACAGCTTTCATTCCGTCCCCTCACCCCCACCTCGCTTCCTCTCCAGGGTGGTCTCCCAGCCACGTGGACAGTGCTGTCTCCCTTCCCTGACTACACCTTTCCCAGTCAGATCTTTGGACCCCTGCCCTATCTAGAACCAGGGAGGCAGAAAGAGCTCATTCATCTGGGACCTGGGAGCACCTAGGCCGCTTCTGATGGAGACTCATGCCCACCTGTGTGCTGAGAAGCGACCCCAGGCTTCCCAGAATAGAGGGCGTCCTCTGGGGTGGTCACTTGTCCTTCCAGGCATCTGAACCCTGAACCTACCACCAAGTCCTCAGCCTTCCGCTTTCCCTCTCTGTCAACTTCCCCAAAGTTCTTAGGATCCCAAGAATCACCTCTCCCTGCCTCAGCCAGACCCCAGGGAACTGTGCAAGCCCTATGGTCCTGGTACCCACATGAGCCGGAGGCAGGGGCCGGAACAGGAGAAAGGAGAGACATACTCAGAAACTGAAGGGTGGGTAGGTGGGTGGATGGATGAATAGATGGGGGATGGATGGATGGATGTGTGGGTGAGTGGATGGATGGATGAATGGGTGGGTAGACGGAGAGAGAGAGGGGTGGACATATAGACGGGGTGACAAGAAATGATGGCAGGAAACCTGGAAGGCAATGACTGCAAGACAAGGGTGGTGTCGGGCGGGGTGGGAGATGCCTGCACCAAATGGCCTTCCTGGAACAAATGTGTCTTTTTTCTTCTCCATGAACGGAACCTCCCAGCCACTCCTGCAGGAACACATTCTAAGTCTGTTTTTAGCTCAGCAGACCAGAATGTGTCCCTGGGAGCCAGTTTGATTGCAGTCCGTTTGCCCTGGACCAACTTTTGTGGACATGGAGACTAACTGATGGAATCCTCCCTTGTAAAGCCCTTTCTGTGTTTCAAGACTTCAACTAAAATAAAGTGGTTAGACAAGTGGAGTTTCAAAGTAGGCCTTCCCAGAGATGTTGTAGGACTTGAGAGAACATTTCTACTTTTTTTTACAAAATATTTTAAAAGTTCTCAAAACTCTAGTTTTAAAAATAAAATCCACTGTAGACTATTAAACTATGTGTGTGTGTCCCCCCAGCTAAACCCGCTTGTGTCCTTTCTGCTTAAGTGACAGGCCTGAGGTCTCAGGGCACACAGTTGATAAACTATTACCATTAGCAACTCCTTATCTGCCTGATTCTTCTCTTTACCGCCTAAGGAATCAAAGCAGAGACATCAAGTGGGTTCCGGCCCCGTGTGACCGGCACCGCCATCTGTAACCCCCCGTGTAAAACGTCTGTCTTCCCAGAGCCTTTAGAGTAAGAAAATATTGTGGAGTTGGACGTTTCGTTTATTTCTTTTATTGGTTTCATGCATGGGGGTTTCCGTGTTCATTTTGGTGTGTGTGTTTTTAAACAGGAGAATTTCACTGATAATTTTTAAAAGAAAGAAAAGAAAAAAATAAGAGAAACCCACGGAACTGACCCCCAAGACGTATTTCAGCTCTTCCTTCTCTGCTTCTGTCGTCCTGTGCGAGACCCAACCCCCGGCCTTTCTCCCTTCGTGCTAGTTAAGCTGATTCTTAGTTAGGGCTGTCAGTCCCCCCATCATCCAACTCAGAGCCCTTTTGCCAACAGATACCTGGCTGGCCCCACGGACACATTGTGGGGAGGTGTGTTGTCCTACCTTAGGTCAAGGTTAGGAATTAGCCCTTCTCTTCTGAGCCTTTTATGGGCCGGCCCTTCATAAATTTGCCCAAGCCCTTATTGGTCCTGTGGAGGTCATCTCTTGGGGTTATGAGTCCCTGTTTATGACCCGAGGGGGAGGCAGCGGTTCCTTCTCAGCAGGAGCGTCGCCACCACTCTTCCGGAACTTCCTTCGGGAGTGACTAGAGCTGGGTAGAAGGCTCTGCTTAGCCCCTGTGAATGTCGAGGCCGGAACCGCCCAGTCCCTTCTCACAGCTGGTGTTAATAATCCTGGCTCTAGACCTAATTGGTGAGAAGGCCAGCTGGTTCCTAACCACACGCGTTCTGGAATATTGCACAGAAGCAGCTCTGCTGTTTTCTCTATGGATGTAGAATAACTGGAATTGGGCTGGCAGGAGGCAGCCCGCTGAAAGAAATAGATAAAAAAAGCTTGTAAATATCACATCAATTGATTGCTTATTATTGGGCTCAGAAACTACTGGTTCCCTTAAGCGTAGGCTATGTCCCTTTGAAAAATGATATTGTAGCCGGGCTCGGTGGCTCAGCCTGTAATCCCACGCCTTTGGGAGGCTGAGGTGAGTGGATTGCCTGAGCCCGCGGGTTCAAGACCCGCCTGGGCAGGCGAGACCGCATCTCTACAATAAATCAAAAAATTAGCCGGGCCTGGTAGCACGCGCCTGTAGTTCCAGCTACTTGGAAGACTGAGGCAGAAGGATCGCCGGAGCCCAGCAGGTCGAGGCTGCGGTGGCCGGGAGCGGCCACTGCACTCCAGTCTGGGCGACAGTGAGACTCCAATTCAAAAAAATAATAATAATAAAAAATAAAAAACGATATTGTTAACTGCTTTGTACACCTTTATCTTTGAGTGGAATCAGAGAAGTCAGTAAATTAAAGACAATGACTTTTTTGAATTTCGGATGCAGCTGTCCTATCACTGTGGCTTGCTTAATGACCACTCGTTCCAGGCTGTTTTTCTCTCCTTCCAGATTGTTCTCTGGGGCCGGACTGAGAAATGCCTGAAGGAGACGACGGAGGAGATTCGGCAGATGGGCACCGAGTGCCACTACTTCATCTGTGACGTGGGCAACCGGGAGGAGGTGTACCAGACGGCCAAAGCGGTCCGGGAAAAGGTCAGTCGCCTGGGAAGTTCCATCCTCAGCCTAAGGCCAGGCAGAAGGAACATTCTCACGTGGCCTGGGAGAGGGATTTGCTTATCCAGAATGAGTTCATCCAGGGCACCTTTGGGAACTGCCCTATGAAGCTGGCCCACGTAACATGGGCAGGGATGATACTAGTAGTCATCTGGTGTTCCCTGAAAATGTAGACCCCAGGGGGCAAATGTCCCATGGCCTCCTTGGAAAACCCTTCCCCTGTCTTGAGTCATCTGTTTAGACTGGGTGTATGAGTGAACTTCAAGAGAGCGAAAACCATTTCTGCTCCTCAGAACAGCCTTGATATAGTGTCAGCTCCACCTCACAAACCCAGACTGGCACTCAGAGAGGACATGGCTTCCCAAGGCCCTGTGGCCGGCCATGGGTCAGGCCTTGCCCCTTGGAGCACTGGTCCCTGGGGCCGGCTGCCCTCATGCCCTGCGGCCCCTCTCGCCCACAGGTGGGCGACATCACCATCCTGGTGAACAACGCTGCCGTGGTCCACGGGAAGAGCCTGATGGACAGTGACGATGATGCCCTCCTCAAGTCCCAGCACATCAACACCCTGGGCCAGTTCTGGGTAAGGGGGTCCGGGACCGGAGCCAGCCCTGGACATGCCGGGAGCCCAGGTGGGGTGGGGCTGGAAGGGGGACGCTTGCCAGGACTTGGACTTGAGCCAGCGGAGAGGTCCAAGGATAAGGTGGCCGGAGAAGAGGAACGACCGGCCCCGGGGCGCATCAACTTTCTGGAATGTGCGCTCAGTGTCCTGCGGCTGGGAGCTCTCAGCCCCTCCTGCCCAGGAAGGCACAGGAGCATCCGTGTGTCCAGGGTGGGCTACTCTCCCTGAGAAAGGGGGAGGGGGTTGCGGGGAGCCACAGCTGCTCCACACTGATGCCCCATTCACCTCCAGACCACCAAGGCCTTCTTGCCACGCATGCTGGAGCTGCAGAACGGCCACATCGTGTGTCTCAACTCTGTGCTGGCACTGTCTGCCATCCCTGGCGCCATCGACTACTGCACGTCCAAAGCCTCGGCCTTTGCCTTCATGGAGAGCCTGACGCTGGGGCTGCTGGACTGTCCGGGAGTCAGTGCCACCACGGTGCTGCCCTTCCACACCAGCACCGAGATGTTCCAGGGCATGAGGGTCAGGTCAGTGAGTGGGGGCGGGCCTCAGGGCTTTTCCCCGGATGTGTTACGAGTTTCGTTTAGGATTCACCCAATAATCCTACCAGGTTAAAAAAAAAATCTTTGTGAGTCAGAGTCTCACTCTGTCACCCAGGCTGGAGTGCCGTGGCACAATCGTGGCTTATTGCAGACTCGACCTCCTGGGCTCAGGTGTTCCTTCCGCCTCTGCCTCTTTGAGTAGTTGGGACTACAGGTATGTGCGACCGTGCTCAGCTAATTTTTTTATTTTTTGTGGAGACAGGGTCTCGCTATATTGCCTAGGCTGGTCTCAAACTCCTGGGCTCAAGCAATCCTCCCGCCTTGGCCTCCCAAGGTGCTGGGAATTACAGGCGTGAGCCACCACGCCTGGCCTCTCTACGAGGTAAATATTATCTCATTGTTTTATAGATGAGCAGAATAAAGTTCAGAGAAGTAGCAAGACTGGCCAAAAGTCTCATAACTAAAATGTTGTGGAAGAGTAGCTTGCCTGTGCCCCCCAGCCTGTCCAGGCAGCTGTGCACAGAGAGGGCTTCAATGTGAAAATAACCCAGAGGCCCGTTGCCTGTGGCTTCATTCTTTTTTTTTTTTTTTTTGAGTTGGAGTCTCACTCTGTCGCCCAGACTGTGGCCCCTCCTGGCCACTGCAGCCTCGACCTGCTGAGCTCCGGCGATCCTTCCACCTCAGCCTTCCAAGTAGCCGGAATTACAGGCGCACGCTACCACGCCCGGCTGATTTTTTTATTTATTGTAGAGATGAGGTCTCGCTGCCCAGGTGGGTCTCAAACCCATGGGCTCAGGCAATCCACTCACCTCAGCCTCCCAAGGCGCAGAATTACAGGCTGAGCCACCGAGCCTGGCTGGCTTCATTCTTGACTGCAAGGCAGCAGGAGGCAGTGGTGGGTTAGGGTCCTGCCTCTCAGCCCAGGGAGCTCGTACAAAACGCCAGGCCTGAATGCCTTTGGGGGAGGGAGAGCCGAGGAGAGGGGAGGGTGCTACCCAGCAACAAGGGAAAGGAGGATGGATCCAAGCAACGTGGATGGATCTTGAAGCAGTAAGCTCAGCTCCAGGAGCCAGAGGGGAAGAACACATCCCGCCTGGTTCATGGATGCGAGGTTCTGAAACAGGCATAGCTGGGTTGCCGTGATGGAAATCAGACCAGCAGCTGCCCCTGGAGGGGATGGGGATACAGCCTGGGGAACTTTCCAGGCTAGAAATGGTCTGTCTTCTTGATCTGGGCAGTGGTTAAATAGGTGAAAGTTAAGCTATATGCCTTTTTATTGTATGTAAATCGTAGCTCAATATAGAGAAATAGGGAGGCCTCTCTTCCAGACTCATTAAACCCAGGGGACTTGGGGCCACCGGTTCAAAGCTCAAGCTTGGAATCCAGGCATCAGGTGGTGACTCCCCTGTTGCTGTGATGTCCTGTGTAACACTGAGTCTGATTGGTTACTGCTCTGGCCTTCATTGCTGGTCTATAAAATGGGGTGTTGAAAATGTCTACATAACAGACTCTGAGGTGAGGGTAAGATGGAATCTGGTGTGGAACACCACATGTGCTGCATAGTAAGTACCCAATAAACAGTGCTCAGGAGCCGAGTAACACGTGACTGTGGTCCCAGTTACTCAGAAGGCCGAGGCAGGAGGATGGCTTGAGCCCAGGAGGTCAAGACCAGCCTGAGCAACCTAGCAAGACCCCGTCTCAAAAAATAAAATGTTGCTATAATAATGTACAGTTGTGTTGGGGCATAAGGTTATAGATAAATGAAAACCGGGGCCAGGTATAGTGGCTCATGTCTGTAATCCCAGTACTTCAGAAGCCAAGGCGAGAGGATCACTTGAGCCCAAGGGTTCAAGACCAGCCTGGGCAATATAGCAAGAACTTATCTCTAAAAAAAAAAAAGAAAAGAAAAATTAGCTGGATATGGTGGTGTGTGCCTGTAGTCCCACAGCTGCTTAGGAGGCTGAGGCAAGAGATTTACCTGAATTCAGGAGTTCAAGGTTGCCACGAGCGGGCTACTGCACTCCAGCCTGGACAACAGCGTGAGACACTGACTCAGAAGAGAAAAGGAGGCCGGGCTTGGTGGCTCAGCCTATAATCCCAGCACTTTGGGAGGCCGAGGCGAGTGGATTGCCTGAGCCTGCGGATTTGAGACCCACCCAGGCAACTTGGAGAGACTTCATCTCTACAATAAATCAAAAATTAGCCAGCGTGGTGGCACGTGCCTGTAGTTCCAGCTATTTGGAAGGCTGAGGCGGAAGGATCGCCGGAGCCCGGCAGGTCGAGACTGTGGTGGCTGGGAGCGTGCCACTGCACTCCAGTCTGGGCAACAGAGTGAGACTCCAACTCAAAAAAAAAAAAAAAAAAAGGAAAGGAAAAGAAAAGACCAGAAATTATCCCTAATGATTTTCCCTGGTGTTTGCAAGCTGGCATATGATGATCTGCCTTCTGAACCGCATGCTTCAGCTGGAAGGGTCATTGTGAAAATTAAATGAGACAATTTAGCGTGGTGCACGCCACACGGGAATCTCTCCAAATACCTTAGTCATTATTAATAGGAACAGAGCAGCTTTGGTTGTCAGGAATCAAAAATACCTGCTTTGAATCTCCCTCAGCTACTCTTATTGTGGTGCCTTGGGCCAGTTTTGTTACCTCTCTGAGCTTTATTTTGCTCATGTGTAAACAATGGAAGTAATACTCACCTCATGGGATTATTGGGAGAATTAGAAAGGATACATGTACTGCATCTAGTGCAAAATCCAGAACATTCTAGATGCTCAATAAACAGCTGTTTCTCTTATTACTTTCACTAACAATAAATGTCTTCATAAATGCATACATTATTAATTTTCCTAGCAGACCGTATCTTCACAGTTTGTCACAGTATATATTTCCACCTGGCTTGCATGCAAATTATCATAAATTCTTAATTTAGGAGGCTGGACTAATGCCTGTTTATGTTCCATGTTGGCTTTTCCCCTCATTTCTTTTCATTTGAGTATTCAGTGGGTGCTCAGTAAGTGCATATTGGACAGAAGTGCAACTGTGGCAATCACAGCTTTCATTGAGCACCCTGAGCACAGAAGTGGGATATCACAGTGTCTATCTCACCATCTAGCATACTTTCCTCTCTGCCATGATAAGAAGGAAATTCAAGGTTTTTCCGAGTCATTTTTCATAGTGGTTCAGAGTGTGGGCCCAAACGACCTGGGATAACATCTCAACTCTGTGTGACCTCAGGCAAGTTACTTAACTTTCCTGTGACTCGGTTTCCTCATCCATAAAAAGGGATTGTTAATAGTACTCCTACTTCATGGGTTAGATGAGCACCTGTATATGAAATTGAGTAGCTGTGCCCGGCAGATAGTGAGCACCAGGTGATTGTCAGCCACCTGTAACTGTGGGTATGCAGAGAGCCCCGAAGGCTTGGCCAGAAGAGGAGGAGCGGACTTAACCCAGTCCCATTTCCCAAGAGAATAAGAACTGAATAAAAGCCTCAATTTCCTCCTGCGACCATGCTTAGCTGCTTTCCAGGGCTGGAGGTGGGAGGCACGTTAAGGCAAAATGGGTGGGTTTCCCAGCAAGACTGGCCACACCGATGGGTGCTTCTGTTTGCAGATCACCATTTGTGGAGCCTCTTCTATGTTGTAGCTATACTGCCAGTCGCTTCACAAGCACTGCTGCTTTTTGTCCTCATAGCAACCATGCAAGAGAGCTCTTATCCCCGTGTTAGACGAGAAAACTGGGGTTCAGGAAGCAAAGTTCCTTGACCAAGGCCACACAGCTAGCTGAGCATGCTTCTGCCACAAATTGCTGCTGCTTCCATGGGAGGTTAGTAACTCTGCCAGCTCCCTGTGGACCCATCCTACCTACCACATAAAAGAAGGAGAGAGTCCCACCCACAGATGGGCTGGAGGCCTCCTCAGTCAGGTTTTCCTGCAGGGGTCTTACCAGGAAGGGTCCACCCCAAGCCCAGGGAGCCTGGTCTGTCCATCCTGTCTTCCCTTCCCCAAGAAATGGGACAGGCCACAGGGCAAGGCCAGAGAATCTAGACTGTCTGCCGTGTCGATAAGATCCCCATAGCAGTAAGCTGCCTCAACACGTTCACCCCAGCAGAACCCCGGAGGTTGACCCCTCTAGGCTGCAGGGCTGTGGGCTTCTTAGAGACACCATCCTGATGGCAAAGAGCATACAGGCAGGGGTGAGATCCTTGTGCCTCTGAGGCCAAGCGCATGCTGGGAGTCTGAGGGCTGAGACTTCAGACGCAGTGACTCATCACCTTAATCTTCCTGGTGCCAGAGCGGATCACAAGCCCTTTGTGGGACTGAGGTCAGAACCAGCAGCAGCAGCCCTGCACCTACAGGCCCAGGAGGGGCAGGAAGAACAGTGAGCACGGGCCTTAGAGCATTAGCCTGGCGTTGAGTCCCTTGTGCCCCACTGACTCCCCAGAGCCTTGGTTTCCTCATCTGTAAGTTGGGGGAATAATTTGTGCATAGACCTGGCACTTAGGAAGCTGTCATCATTGTTTGGGTCTGGGATCAGATGCTTTTGATATTTGAATGATATTTAATCATTCATTCATCCTGAAATTCCTGGGAAAATACTCTGGAAATGTTTGGATGAATCCATGAATGAATGAACGAGTCAGTGAACCAGCAGGCTGGGCAGAAGACAACTCTTGCTAAGCCCTGCTCCAGAAAGAATGAGCTGGACACACTGGGGAACAGCCAGCCATTCGGGGTTCATCCACTCAGCAAGGATTTATTGAGCACCTACTGTGTGCCGGACACTGTGCTAGATGCTGGAGACACAAGGAGCAAGACCAACTGGGTCTCTGCCCTCCTGGGACTCACAGTCTGAGGGTGGAGGCAGGCCACTGACAAACGACCTGACAAGCAGGGCCATTCTAGATGGGGGCAGATGTGGTCAAGGAAGTGAGCCAGAGTGGAGTCAGAGGCCACTCTGGGGAGGTTGACCTGAGACGTTGCCCGAGGGAGAGCCGGGAGGGGGGAGCCAGATCTTTGGGACAGCTGGCAAAAGGCCATGACAGGAAAGAGCAGTGTAACCAGAACAGAGAGACAGGTTGGTTCTGCTGGAGCAGAGCAACCAGGGGAGAGGGTTCACAGCGACAGGCAGGGCCCAGCTTGTGCAGCCTTTGGAGAGCATGGGACAGAGCCCATGTGTGCTGGGAGCCCCTGGAGGGCTTTGGAGGGTGAGTCCCAGGTGGGTGGGCTGGAAGTCCTGGAGACCCCATGTACTAGGTAGGAGCATGAAGGAATGTGGAACGAGGTGGGTGGGGGAATATTCCCAACAGGCCTCGAGTCTCTCGAACAGGAAAGGCAAAAGGGTGACCTAGGTCTGTCAGCTACAGAAAGGCTTCCGGCACAAGCATGTGCCCCTCCTGGAGAAACTCACTGCGTCTCTTTCTGCATTCAGGTTTCCCAACCTCTTCCCCCCACTGAAGCCAGAAACGGTGGCCCGGAGGACGGTGGAAGCCGTACAGCTCAACCAAGCCCTCCTTCTGCTCCCCTGGACAATGCACGCCCTCATTATCTTGAAAAGGTATGATGCTGGGGAGAACGCTCTGGATCAGGAGACAGTATATGTGTGATTGATTAGTCATGTCTGTCATGGGCACGAGAATGAGGAGTGGTGGTGTGTCAGCCATCGATGTACTGTCCTTACCATAGGTCAGTGATTCTCAAAGTTGTTAGTCTCAGGGACCCAGTCAAGTCTTAAAAATATGGAGGAACCCAAAGAACTTTTGTTCATGTCAGTTGTGTCTGTCACGATTTAATATGTTAGAAATTACAACTGGCTGGGCTCGGTGACTCGGCCTGTAATCCCAGCACTTTGGGAGGTCAAGGCAAGTGGATTGCCTGAGCCTGCAGGTTCAAGACCAACCCCAGGCAGCTTGGTGAGACCTTGTCTCTACAATGAGTAGAAGATAAATAAAAATTAGCCAGGCGTGGTAGTATATGCCTATAGTTCCAGCTACTTGGAAGGCTGAGGTGGAAGGATCATTAGAGCCCAGCAGGTCAATGCTGGGGTGGCCGTGAGTGTGCCATTGCACTCCAGCCTGGGCGACAGAGTGAGACTCCAACTAAAAAAAAAAAAAAAAATTAAAACTGAGAAAAATGCTATGAGATGTCTGCATTTGGTTGGTTATATGTACAATATTTAGCCATTTATAAATAATAACAAACCCATGGCATTAATATATTTTATGACAGATAATTATATATTCCAAAACAGAATAAATATAGTAAGGAGCAACATTGTTATACATTTTTGCAAATTTCTTTGCTGTCTGGTTTAATTTAAGACAGCTAGGTTCTTTTTTTTTTTTTTTGATTCGGGGTCTCACTCTGTTGCCCAGGCTGGAGTACAGTGGCACAGTCACGGCTCACCACAGCCTTGACCTCCTGGACTCAGGAGATCCTTCTGCCTCAGCCTCCTGAGTAGCTGGGACTACAGGTGAGCACCACCATACCCAGCTAATTTTTTGTAGAGACGAGGTCTTGCTATGTTGTCCAGGCTGGTCTTGAACTCCTGGGTTCAAGCAATCCTCCTTCCTCGGCCTCCCAAAGTGCTGGAATTACAGGCTTGAGCCACCGTGCCCGGCCTGAGGACAACCAGATGCTTACATCTGCTTCTGATTGTAGTTTGCGGTGCTATCCCATGTCATGTCGCCTCTGGAAAACTCCACTGCACATGGAGAGGATGAGAGTGAAAAATAAAAATAACATCTCAGCATTATTATAAATAATTTGACCTCACAGACTCCTGAAGAGATATCGGGTACCCCCAAGGGTTCCTGGACTACACTTTGAGAACTACTGTTTTAGCGATTCTAAAACATAGCCCCAGCCCTTAGGACGTTTACTGTCATGGGGAATGCAGAGATCTTGAAGTCAAGGACTCAGAATTCCCAGAAATGTCATAGTACTAGTCAGATGGGATTTACTAGGGCAGACCACTTCAGGAAGGTGTCATTTATATAGGAGATCGTTTTCCTCCAGAATTTGCCCAGCATCATATTCCCCTAGAACTTTCCACCCTGTGTAGCAAACCCTTCCCATCCCAGTCCCACGCCGAGCTGGCTCTTGCAAGGGACCACCTGAGCACAATTCCCTTGGATCTTGGTTAACAGGGAGGTCTTTATCCCTGGAGCCATGAGTGGCCGTGGGCTCTTGGCTGTCCTGAACCCCGGCCAGCTCCAGCCCCCCGGGCCCCGCCTGACCAACCCCCTCCAGCCCGGAAGGTCTTTTTGGGAAGGAAATCCACGAATGCCCTGCCAGCCCCAGCTCACAGGAGACATGAACTCTCAGGAAAACTGGCTTTCCCTGGGGTGTCCATGGATGCAGAGGGCACAGAAACCTTGAACCTGAGGGGACAAGGCCAGTCAGACTTTCTCCTCCAATCTCAGCGCCCTGTCACAGGCGCAGGGAGGGGCGCCCGGGACGTTCAGACCACATCTTGGCTTCCCTCAGTCCATCCTGATGTTGATCTGAGTGGCTTCTGGGTGGCCTCGGGGAGCCCCTAGTAGAGCAGGGGCTCAGGTCCTCACCAAGGCAGGGCTGCCACCCTTCGCCTCGGGGGAGCTTCTTAGAAGCCTTTGGAACTTTCTAGAGAAAAGTGAGTGTCTAGAATATCTCAGCACTCTCCACAGTAAGCCCCCGGCCCACACTTTCCCCCCACCACTCTCCGAGAGGAAGCGAGGCCACCCCTCCCCCGTTCCCTGCGTGGTATCCCTCCTCACCTTCCCCAAGAGGAACTTTTCAAGGTTCAACTCTGGTACCCAGGAAGCCTTCCAGATTGCCCTGGCCAGAAGCCAGTGTTTCCCATCTTGTGCCTAGAGTGAGCCAGGGCCCTTCAATTTGATTCCACAAACAGACTGAGGGCTCCCTCGGTAGCTGAGGGTGAGCCTGGGATATCTCGCCGTAGGGTGCAGCTCCCGACGCATACCTGACTCCTCAGACCCATACAGGAAATCGTTATGGCACACGTAGAGATTGAGATTGGTCTCGAAGACACCCCCCAGGCCCTGAGATGCTATGAGTGTGGCCTTGAAAGGTTGTTCCTAGCAGTTCCCAAGCCTTGTCAACTTTTCCACTTACTTAAAAGCCCTTCCTCACAGAGGCCGAGTGGGGGTTTGGGGTTGGGGAAGCTGGTGTGTGGCTTGGAGAGGGATGGGAAACGCTTCTGGGAAGCAACTCTGTTGTCCTGTCTCGAGCGGCCCCAGCGGCCCAGCCCAGGGTCTCCTCCGCTGACTGTCTTCTTTTCTTCCTCCCGCTTCCCCAGCATACTTCCACAGGCCGCCCTCGAAGAGATCCATAAATTCTCAGGAACCTACACTTGCATGAACACTTTCAAAGGGCGGACATAGAGGCAAGGTGCAGAGACATGCTCGAGGAACCATGGAGTCTGAGGGGCCACAGACCCTGGGCACACACTCATGGGCCCGCCCGCTGGCACACTTCTGCTGGGTGAGCAGGGTGGCTCCGGTCCCCAGGGAGAATCTGGCTGCCCCACAGGCCAGCCTCAGGACCTTTGCACAGGATTGGTGCGTGTAACTCTGACCCCCATGGGGAGGCAGGAAACCAGCCAGCGGCCGCCTTGATGATGCTCTTGTACATTTCCAATTCTGTAGAGTCTATTGTTCAATTGCTTCTCAAGTCTAACCAGCCTCAGCAGCGTGCATAGACCATTTTCAGGAGAGTCTGTCCCCAGGTGCTCCGCCTCCCCTTCCGAAACCCACTCAGCCTCGGCTTGCACAAACTGGTTGAACGGCGGGAATGGAAAATAAAGAGAGATGGCGTTTGTGAGTTCCTTTGTTCGAATCCTCAGTGGGCAGTTGGGAGGAGGCCAGCCCCAACTATAAAACTCCATCCTTTGAGAGTCTGAATTGATCTGCTCAGGGTCCTGGCTCCTGAGAATGGAGGAGGGAGCAGAGGTGAGGAGAGAAACTGGAGTACAAGCCTGGAGGCCGGGGGTGGGGTCTGGTTCCTCTGCCAGGCCATCCATGGGTTCAGGGGCCACTTTGCTTCCCTGAGTGTCCTTCATGAGCTAGTCTGCAGAGAGCCGGTCATGGCTCTAGCTGCCCTCTGTTCTGCCACAGTGCCACCAGCCACCAGGCCACCAACTCAGGAGAGTGGAATCAGTGTTTACTGAACACCCACTGTCTACCTCGCATGTGCTTGGTGCTGAGGGGAACATGGCTGAGAAGCTGAAACTCTGCAGACCACCAGTACAAGAGGTCAGTTATCTGGTTGAGGCCGAGTGTAGGGGCTCACGCCTGTAATCCCAACACACTGGGAGGCCGAAGTGGGAGGATTGCCTGAGTCCAGGAGTTAGAGACCAGCTTGGGCAACATAGCGAGACCTCATCTCTACAAAAAATTTAGAAAACTAGCCAGGCATAGTGGCGCACACCTGTAGTCCCAGCTACTCAGGAGGCTGAGGAAGAAGGATGGCCTGAGCCCAGCAGGTCGAGGCTGCAGTAGCCATGATGATACCCCTGCACTCCATCCTGGGCGACAGAGTGAGACCTTGACTCAAATAAATAATCTGGTTGAAAAGGATCGTGAGTCACTGGACACAGTTAGTGACAGCTCATCAAGGTAAGGCTAGTGCTGAAGGGTGTACAGAACCCATGAACCATTTGATTGCAGGAGCAGGGGGAGGTCTGGAGTGGCAGAAAGGGATTGGCACAGGCTCCGTCAGTGGGGGGAGAGACTGTGTAGTGTCACCTCTGGCTCCTCTGGTTTGCCTGCTCCCCTGAGGTCGCAAGCTTAGTAAACCTGACCTTGGAGGCAATCTCTATTAAGTAGCCTCCACCACCGGGTTCCGTGGCTCAGCCTGTAATCCCACGCCTTTGGGAGGCTGAGGTTAGTGGATTGCCTGAGCCCACGGGTTCGAGACCCGCCTGGGCAGCAAGACCTCATCTCTACAATAAATCAAAAAATTAGCTGGGCGTGGTAGTGCATGCCTGTCATTCCGGCTACTTGGAAAGCTGAGGCGGAAGGATCGCTGGAGCCCAGCAGGTCGAGGCTGGGGTTGCTGTGTGCATGCCACTGCACTCTAACCTGGGCGCCAGAGTGAGACTCCAACTCAAAAAAAAAAAAAAAAAAGTAGTCTCCACCCACACAGCAGGTGGAAGCAGGATGGCGGGAGGCGCAGGCAGGGTCCCCCGGGCATGAGGAGAAGAAGGTCACAGGCCTCTGATTTCCCCATGAGACGCATAAGGCCTGCACGTGCATACAAACCTCAGGCCAAACTCTCCCAAAACACATTAAAGGAAGATTAGATTCAACTCAGGGGATCGTCGATCTGGTCTGGGCACAGAAAGGCCAAGCCATAATTCCAGCCACTCTGGATGGTACCTACAGGGTGGCCGCCAAATCTGAGGCATAACATTTGTCCTCTTGATCATCCGTGCCACCCAGCAGCCGCTGAAGACGGAAAAACTGCTCTCAGAGACCGCCTTAAAGACTGCAGCAACCATGAAGTTACCAGCCAGGATGGGACCCCTAAGTCTCAATGGCTTTCAACAAGGAAACTTTTCATCGTACTCTTGCTACTTGTCCTTCGAGAGTGGCCACAGCCCAGCTCTGGGTCATCTTTGCTCTGGAATTCAGGCTGATGGGGTAACCTCCACCTGGGTGGATGTCTTGTGGCAGAGATAGACACACCTGGTAAACTGCCTCTGAAAGCTTCTGCCTGGAAGCAACCCACGTCACTTCTGCTCACATTTCTTTTTTTTTTTAAACACATCTGCCTTTATTGTAAGTAGCAAGCGGGACGCTTCCAGCACAGTAAAAAAAAATTAATTTACAAAAGCAGGGATTCAGTGAAGCGGCCTGGCTGGTACCCTGGGGCGCTCACACGTAGATGCCAACCCAGAGTAGCAGGAAGAGGACTCCAAAGCCCATGAAGAGCGGGGCCACCAGGGAGATGAGGAGTTCTTTGTAGATATCGCGAGTGTACTTGGTGGAGGTGACCTCATACACGAAGAACCAGGCGGTGAAGAACATGCCAATGGCCAAGAGCACCACGGTCAGATGTGGAAAGACCGCTGGGTTCACAGGGCTGGTGCATCTGCTCCTAGCTTCGAGCTCCATTTTGCCGGGCTCTGGGCGAGCCGCCGATCCTTCTGCTCACATTTCATTGGCCAGAACAGGTCACGCGATCGAGTCTGCCTTGGAGGCAGCCGGAAATCCAGTCCCCCATGGAGGAGCAGTAGGTAGCTTTGACACATAATGTGATTTCCACGCCGGGGACGATGTCATGGAGAAAACTTAAAATTTAGGCCAAGTATGGAGGAAGCAGACAGTCAGCTCCCAGTCACCAGCTCGAGGATGTAGTGGCTCTCTGAAGTATGCAGCAGGTGCTAAGCGGAGCTCTAGAGAGGCAACTGTCAGTGCGGCTCATCTCAACCTAGGAGGGAGTAGTCGGAAGCCCATTTAACAGATGAGAAGACAGGCCCCAAGCAGGGCAACCCTTGTCCTGGCTGGCAGGGCTTGTGAGCACTAGAGCTGGAACTTGAACCCAGCTCTCCCTGCCCTTCATGTCCCCTTGCAACTGGTTCCCATTCATCTCTTGACTTTTGGTTCATGAAAACGAGTTGCCGCAGTGTGGGGGTGCTGAAGGGGTCCCGCTGGAATGTCTGCACCCATCACACCACCTCAGCATGTCTGGACAACAAGGGAGGGTTCACAGGGCAGGTGCCTGCCACGGGCTCTCCCGGGAGATGAGAGGTGAACGGGTGCATCTCAGTGGGCAGGGATAGATGAAGAGGATGTGGAGGGGTCCTGTCTGCTGGGCCCCAATTTTCCTGACCATCCTGGAGCCGCGGATCCTTCTGCTTGCAGACTGGCACCAGGCCAGCCTTTTGGAGAAGATTTGGCTCCTGAGTTTCCATGAAATTGTATCTGGCCTGCAGGCCAGGATGCAGCAAGGCTCCCTGAGCTTGGATTGAACTCTGGGAGGGCGCAGTCCCAGCCAGCCCTCCCCGGAGCCCACTGAGGACCCATCACTGTCTTGGCAGCGTGGGACCCTGGCTTCCCAGAGCCCCAGGGCCCTCTCCCGGTGGCAGGGCAGGGCCTGGTTCCACCCCATCCCCTCCATATCAGCCAGGACACTTTCAGTCTTTTGCTGGATTTTTTCCCAGAGGAACCAGAAGAAAGAGCCTTGGGCAGAGTCCCAGGAGACACATTCTGGTCCCTCTCCCAGATGGTTTGGCTGCTTGGAGAGCCTTGAGAGTGGAGAGCTAATTCCGTCCCTCCGCTTGGCCATGCAAGGGAGAGTGACAAGTGCCGAACCCCGAGGGGCAGGACTGGGCATGCCAGCCCTGGGAATACAACTTGGGTCCTGGGAAATGACCCAGTTGCCATGCTCAGGGTGCCTCCCCAGCCCCAAAGAGACCCAGATGGAGGGTGGGCCCTGAGCCCAGGGAGGCGCCAGACCCAAGACCCATCCTGGCACCTGTCCAGGGGCCCAGGCTCTCCAGCCCGGCGAGTGGCCAGGAATCGAGTCCTGTGACCACCACCCTGCTCTTGGGACCAGGATGCTGTGAGAAATAGACTCTCTTCTCCTCGGGCCAAACTGATGTTCAGGAGGGAGTAGGGTGACAGCAAGCCCCTGGAATGACCACACGGCTTGGCCCTTGCTGCCCCGGAAAGCCCTGTCTGATGGGGGAGACAGTCCTTGCCCCTGGGGATGCCCCAGTCTGATGGGGGCCGAAAAAAAAAGCCAGGTCACAAACAAAGGAATCCATCTGCGGAAGCCCTGACCAGCAGAAGGAAGGGGACAGCAGTGGATGCTTGGGCAAGGGGGTCATCTAAGGAGAGAAGAGACTCCCACCACCACAGGGCATCCAGGTCTCCTCTGAGGAGTTATCTCCGCTATTTGGGGGGACCTCCCAGAGGACGCAGACCATGGACAAGAGGTCTGTTTGTGAAGACGGCTTCTATATAGACAGCTCACTTAGGCAAAGCCAGAAGGTGGCAAACATCCTTCAACCCAGAAGGAAGGTCTGGTGCAGCTCACGGGTGCCCTGGTCATGCTGAGCTCCCTTAGAAGGGGACTGTCAAACTGAGATTCAACTTACAGATATTTGCTGACACATGGCCCTTCACAATCTGAGGGCCATTCTCTGTGTCAGAGTTGGCCTGGCCCGGGTCTGGGGGCTTCTGCCCCCGAGCCTCGCAGGGTCCAGCACCCTTCCCCACCTCTCAAGTCCCCCCAAAGCCCTCAGCTCTTAGCAGCCTTGGTGCTCAAACAGCCACACCAGCGTGCTCAGGTCCTCCAGGCCCCACCATGGGGGCTTCCCAGGATGTGTAACATCAACTTTCCTCATCTGCAGAACCGAGGCGGCAGATGCTCCTGCCCTCCTGCCTCCCAGGGCTGGGGTGAGCCTCCAGTGCGAAGGGGACTCAGACAGTTGGGACCTTCTGAGGGTGTGCTGGGACGCTGGCAGCTCACACAGCTCCCAGCCAAGACCCCGCCGCCTCTCAGGCCTCCTGGGGTCACTGCCTTGTCCTGGCCTGTGACGGTGGCATCCTGTGAGGCCTGGCTGGCACCCTAGTGGTAGGGGTGGGAGAAAGCTGTGCTCTGAAGAAGACCCCAGTGCGGTGGTGGAAGGGGGGTCCCTGGGAGGGCAGAGCAAAGGGACCCTGGCAGGACAGGGGTGCTGCGTGGGAACAGGAGCGACTGTCCTCAGCGCCTGTGGATGGGCGGGACATCTGCAAGACACTTCTCTTCACCTCCCACCATCGCTGGTTCTGAGCAGCCCATGGGCACCCACATCTCTCCACGGCTCTGGGAGGATCGACATCGCCCGTACCCTGCTAGGAAGCTGTTCCCTCACGCGGACCCCCTCGGGTGGGCAGCAGGCCTCAGAGGAGGGCTCCGGAGGAGGGGCCGACCCACGCTTGCTGGCTGCGAAGGTTGGATCACGGAGCACTGGGCTGAACCAGGAGGCCAGCCAGCCACTGGCCAGCTATGTGACCCCAGGGATTGCTGACTTCTCTGGGTGGAACTACTCAGAGCCACGTGGCCCTCCCCCCTGCCCATCCTTCCTCTGGGGATTTTAAGGACACTCCTGAGAGAAACAATGAAAAGGCACTTTGCAAAGAAGCTGCCCTTCACACCGAAGCAAGGCCGTGCGTCCAGGTGTGGAGCGGCTGCGAGGGAATATTTCTGCAGGGTCCGGAGCAAAGCAGCCACCCCTCGGAGGTCAACGGTCCTGTTTGCGTGATCAGGCCCCCAGCCATGCCCCCAGCCCTTCTCAGCGGCTCACACTCCGCGGCACAGCCTGTCTCTCCTTCTGAGAAGACACGGAGATCCCGCTAAGAGCCCTTGGGTTTCCTGCACGCGCCATTCTCCCTCCCACCCCCTGCCTGGGACTCCAGCTCCTCCCAGGCCAGCCTGCAAGCCCTGCCTCAGACTTCACCTCCCAGAAGTACCCTGCTGACATGGTGGCCCTGGGTTGCTCCATCACTGGCTTTCTTTCTTTCTTTCCTTCCTTCCTTCCTTCCTTCCTTCCTTCCTTCCT
>NW_007259946.1:483608-489056 GCF_000164805.1 Carlito syrichta | reverse complement strand
AGCCACCGAGCCCAGCTTTTTTTTTTTTTTTGAGTAGGAGTCTTACACCGTCACCCAGACTGGAGGGCAGTGCACGTTCATGGCCACCACAACCTCGACTTGCTGGGCTCAGGTGATCCTTCCACCTCATCCTACCAAGCAGTTGGAACCATAGGCGCACACTACCATGCCCGACTAATGTTTGAATTTATTGTAGAGATGAGCTCTCACCAAGTTGCCCAGGCTGGTCTCGAACCCCTGGACTCAGGCAGTCCTCTCACCTCCGCCTCCCAAAGTGCTGGGATTACAGCCACCTCACCCGGCTGATTTATTCATCAACCACCTCACTATTTGCCATGCTATTTTTTATATCGAACAGGTTTATTGAGATCTAAGTCATATACTACACAACTCGCCCATTAAAGTGTATAACTCAGTGGTGTTTAGGACAGTCATGAGTTAGCAACCACCACCGTGTTCATCTTAGAATATTTCCCTCAGCCCCGGAAGAAACCCTGTACCCGTGTATTCATTTCCCCCACTCTCTCAGCCCCTGACAGTCCCCTTCCCCCACCCCCGTCCACTCTCTGTCTCTATGGATTTGCCTGTTCTAGACATTTCATTTAGGTGGAATCATACAAGACACGGCCTTCGGGGACTGGCTTCTCTCAGTGAGTTGTTTTCAAGACTCATCCATATTGCAGTGTGTCTCAGTCCTTCATTCCTTTTTCTTGCTGAATGGGGCTGGGTGCAGTGGCTCACACCTGTAATCCCAGCAATTTGGGAGACTGAGGCAGGAGGATTGCTTGAGCCCCGGAGAGACCTCGTCTCCACAAAAAATAAAAAAAAAATTAGTCGGGCATGGTGGCACATGTCTGTAGTCCCAGCTACTAAGGAGGCTGAGGTGGGAGGACCACTTGAGCCCAGGAATTCGAGGTAGCTGAGAGCCATGATCGTGTCACCGCAGTCCAGCCTGAGAAACAGAGAGAGACTTGGACACACACAAAAAAAGCAAATTATTGTTGGATAAATCTTCATTGTATGATCGACCACAACATGTGTATCCGTTCATCATGGCTTTAGAATGGCTAATCGGGGCTATTGCTTTTACTTGCTTTCTTGGTCTGTCTGGTTCTGTCCCCCTCTGAACCAGACACTCTGTTGGGGAAGGGTGGCCATTTTCGCTCAGCACCGGAAGAGTGCCTGGCGCAGACCGGTCAGCGTGGTCTGAATGAAGAGGGCCAGAACCTTCGTGGGAGGCAGCCAGCCGGGTGCTGTGCTCCTTCCAGGACGTCCTGTTCCCCCATCCATCTCCTCTGACATTCCACGCGGGCCCTGGACTACGGAACCCAGTGTGTGTTATTAGTGTTCCACATGTCACACCCATGTGTTCTGACCCGTGGCACCGCTGACACTTAGGTCAGGAGCCTTTTTGTGGTGGGGGCTGTCCTGAGTGCTGTGGGGCCTGGCAACCTTCTTGTCCCTACTCACAGAAGCACCTTCCCCTCCCAGTTTTGACAACCACAGAAGTTTCCAGACTGTTCCCAAATGTGCCCTCAGGAGCCGGGTTGCCCCCTGCCGAGAACCCCCGCAAGTTCTCATTTCTTCTTCCCAATCCGGAGCAGTGGGGTGGCATGATTGGCATCGAGTAGCCCAGGAAACTGAGGCCAAGAGAGCTTTCGTGGCCTGACCACGGACAGGCCCGCAGCAGAACAGGAGGTGGACCGTCTGCCCCAGGGTAAGGCGCTTAATCGAGCCCCAAGGGGGAGCTGGGACACGTCTCGGGCCTTCCTTGGTATCATGCTTGAGTTCTCCCTCTTTGGAGGCAGTTTGAAAATTCCTGCCACCCTATTGGTGAGTCACACCAGCACTGCAGAATGTTCCAGCCTGCCTCTACCCCCCCACCAACCAGCCCCCAAATCCCTATCATTCCTTTCATTTTTCAATGTTCACAAGACAAAGGAAATAAGCACTTGGAGGAAGACACAAGCTGTGTTTGTTCCTTGAGCTACTGCTGTGATGTAATTGGATCCTGCTTGGGAAGGTCACATGGGGACCATGAGCAGAGCCCCAGCCTGGGGCCCAACCCTGGGCACGCGATGAGGCTAAACATCCCCCAGATGCCCCGCTGGACTCTTCGCAGTGGTGGGCTTCTTTGGGGGGGCATGGCAGGTAGAGCTCTGGTCCAGCCCACCCTTCTCAGCCATGCCAGGCCCACCTTTCATGCGGTCTACACTGGCTGGAAACTGACTTGGCCATTCCAGCTGGGAGTCGTGGAAGAGAAAAGGCTCGAGTTTGGAGCCTGTCATACCTGGCTGAGATTCCGGATCCCAGCTCTGTGGGACCTTGAGATTAACCTATTTTTTTTTTTCTTCTTTTTGAGTCGGGGCCTCCCTCTCACCACAACATCGACCTCCTGGGCTCAGGCAATCCTTCCGCCTCAGTCTCTCAAGTAGCTGGGACTACCGGCACAGGTCACCACACCCGGCTAATCGTTTGATTTTTGTATAGAGACAAGGTCTTGCTTTGTTGCCCAGGCTGGTCTCGAACTCCTGGGCTCAAGCAATCCTCCCTCCTCTGCCTCCCAAAGTGCTGGGATCACAGGCATGAACTACCATGCCCAACCTCAGCTTAACCTTAACTTAATCCCCGAGTCGGTGTCCTCTTCTATAGAAAGGGACCAATAACCCTGTCCTCGCCAGAGCTGCTTCTGAAAATGAAGACGGTTAATACACATAATAAATCTATGCATGGGTGCTTGGCACTAATACCCAGTAACAAACTGAATAAATTTATATTGCGTGCCTGTAGTTCTGGCTACTTAGAAGGCTGAGACGGAAGTGTTTGGTATGTGACAGACCCTAAGTTATAAGCATTTCATAATTAAAATTTCTCAACCTTTTATAGGAAACTGAGGAAGGGAGACAGGATGTCATCTTCCCAGGGCTTATTCACAGCTAGTAACTGACAGAGCTGAGATTCAAACCCCAGAGACTAGTTGCAACTCTGGTTCTTTTTATTTTATTTTATTTTATTATTATTATTTTTTTGAGTCTAACTCTGTCACCCAGGCTGGAGTGCAGTAGCATGCTCACTGCCACTCCAGCGTCGACCTGTTGGGTTCAGGCGATCCTTCCACCTCAGCCTTCCAAGTAGTTGGAACTATAGGCATGCGTTACCACGCCCAGCTAATTTTTTCTTTTTTTTTTTTGAGTTGGAGTTTCACTCTTGTCGCTCAGACTGGAGTGCAGCGACAAGCTCACGGCCACTGCAGCCTCGACCGGCTGGGCTTAGACAATCCTTCCACCTCAGCCTTCCAAGTAGTTGGAACTACAGACGCATGCCACCACACCCGACTAGTTTTTGTGATTTATTGAAGAGACAAGGTCTCACTAAGTTGCCCAGGCTGGTGTTGAACCCTCCGTGCTGGGATTACAGGCATGAGTCACTGCATCCAGCCACAGTGCTGGTTCTTAATGTCTGGATTTTGTGATTTCCTGAATAAGAAGCCTAGTACATGGGGATACAGCGCTTGCCATTATTCATAAGTGTCTTCATCCGGCACCAGACCTGCTTTCTTCCCGGCCAGTCCATGTCCATATCACTGCCAGATTCCAATTACCCTCACCAGCACACCGTCAACCGCTTGCTCCTGGCTGCAGGGCCAATGTGGACCGGCCTCAGATGGGCTCCTGAGGCCCTCCTGTGATTAGGCAGGGGTCTCCTTCTAGAGCACACGGGGGCATTCCTGCCCTCTTAACTGTGGGCCTGGGAGAGAACAGAGCACTCATGTCTTCAATGCCCCAATCCTTCCCCAGACATACCCCCTCCGCCATGGTGGCAAGCTGGCTGCCTCAGCTCCAACCTCACACCCTCCCTCCCACATTCAAGGGCAGCAGGAGGAGAGAGATGCTCTTTCTAGTCACCCAGAGTTAGTTCTGACTGGTTCTGGTTGGCTTGATTTAAACCACATGCCCATGTGTCAACCAATCACAGCAGCCAGAGAAATGCAATGCTCTGATTGGCCAGCCCTGAGCTTGTGGTCTGTCCCTGCAGCCAAGGAGGGCAACAACCCATTGAAATACACAGACTGGGCTGGGCTCGGTGGCTCAGCCTGTAATCTCAGCATTTTGGGAGGCCAAGGCAAGTGGATTGCCTGAGCCTGTGGGTTCAAGACCAGTCCGGGCAACTTGGTGAGACCTCATCTCTACAATAAATCAAAGAAAAAATAATAATAACCAGGTGTGGGAGTGCATGCCTGTAGTTCCAACTACTTGGAAGGCTAAGGCAGAAGGATCGCCGGAGCCCAGTGGGTTGACACTGGAGTGTCTGAGAGTGTGCCACTACACTCCAGCCTGGGCAACAGAGTGAGACTCCGACTCAAAAAAAAAAAGAAATACACGGATTGTGAGTTGGGGAGAGGAGATTCCCTGGAAGCCCAATAGGGTGTCCTTGCCAGGGGAAGTGTGAAAGGATACTGGGTAGCAAGAACAACAGCTGTCACCAGAATGACCATTGGTAGACTCCCCTGACTTGCCGCTAGGCTTCCTGAGTGACAGTTGGCCCATGCCCTGACGGGCAGTACTGAGTTCCCGGGACGTCGTCCTCTCCTGACTGATGGTTGGCCAGTGCGGTGACAGGCGATTGGCGGCTTCCCCTGACTGCTGGCCCCTCCTAACTGGCAGTCAGTGGGCGTCCTGGTGGGCAGCTGGCAGCGCTGTGTTGGCAGTTGACCAGTCCTATCTGGCAGTCCATCATGGGCTGCCCCAAGGCAGGGAGGGGAGACCTCCTGGGTGGACACCATCTGGCTCTACCTCTGCCCCTCCTTGCAAGGATAGAATTAGCCCTGCACCCCCACTCCCCAGCTGTGGAAAGAGAATGGCAGCCGGGAGCTGGGCTGGCTCTAAAAGCCTTTGTCACCATGTGGTGGCAGGTTCAAGAGGCCACTGGGGGCCAGCAGCGCCCTCTGAGAGCCAGGGGGCCAGTGGCCCAGGCAAGGAGGAATTCAGGAAATGTTGGAATGGGTGTCTGGTTTGTCCCTGTTCATTCAGTGTCACTCAACTCCTGACAAGCAGTGCTTACAGGCCTCTGGGGTCAGAAGGGAAGGTGGGGGCGGCAGTGAACTTGGGCAGGGCTCGTCCTCACTGGCTCTCAGCCCACGGCATGGGGGCGGTGATGCGGGTTAGATGGGATGGGAGGCCGTGTGGGAAGTGACGTGTGAGGTGCAGAGAGGCTGGGGGTGGAGGGGGCATGTTCCAGGCCATGGAAGAGGCTGTGGCAGTCGGAGCGAGTGTCTGCGGGCTGGGCCGTGGGCCCAGAGAGGCGGCGAGGCCAAACCCGAGAGGATGTGCTGGGCCTGGTGGGGATTCCGGACCATCTCCCAAGGCTGAAGGCACTCGAGCAGGGCAGACCGGGAAGAGACCTGCCTTCGAGAGAGGGCATCCAGAGGCGGAGGGCCTGACCGTGGGG